>NW_007728596.1:174090-196237 GCF_000696425.1 Galeopterus variegatus | reverse complement strand
AACGGGATCGCAAACCTCAGTGCTGCGCCCGCCCCTCGCTCTGCCAGTGAGCGGGAACCGGTCTGCACGTGGGATCCGAACCCTCGGCGGGAGCACCACCGCGCTCCCAAGCGCTGTACTCTACTGAGTGCGCCACCGGGCCAGCCCCACTTACCAGATTTTATATTGTCTGTCTATGCAGTGTTTCTCCCATCTATCCTCTTACAAATACAAATGCAAAGGAGGTGTATCTTATGACAGTATCAAATACTACCATTTGTCCATGAAACCTATGTAGATTTTAAAAACATTCCTTACTTCTATACCCCAATTTGAGGTGATCACACTTTGAATTTTCAGAGCACTTAGAATTTAATAAAAATAACTATAATGTCTAGTATATAGTAATGTAAAAAACAGTTGCATTCTGTAGCTGGGTGCTCGTTATCGTTACACAATGTGAGTGTACTTAATGCCACTGAATTACACACATAAAATGGCTAAGATGGTAAATTTTATGTTATATGTATTTTACCACAGTTTTTTAAAAAAATAATTACATTACTTTTGAATGATGGTAGTCTGACAAATGAGAAGAATTCAAAAGAAATTTTTGGTGTCTTCAGGGTAAATCTAGAGACAGGAAGAAGTTAAGCTCCGGGAGAAACTTTTTGACTCAACATGAGGAAGAATGTTTTAATCAGAAGTTTTTAAAAATGGAATGGTACTATTAATCAAAGATATAGAAATAAAATGAGGGTTTTTATGGCCTACTCAATTAACGAATTGTATAACTTCCATACTTTGCAATGTTATGTTTCAAGAGGCTAGCCGGTAGCTTGGTTAGAGCAAGTTGTTTAGGTTGCAGTGTTCTAACAGCAAAGTCAAGGGTTTGGATCCTTGTACCGGCCAGCTACCAAAAACGAAAAAAGTTAGGTTTATGATATTCAGGACAGGGCTGGCCCGTGGCTCACTCGGGAGGGTGCAGTGCTGATAACGCCACGTCCCCGGGTTCGGATCCCATATAGGGATGGCCGGTTGGCTCGCTGGCTGAGCGTGGTGCTGACAACACCAAGTCAAGGGTTAAGATCCCCTTACCGGTCATCTTTAAAAAAAAAAAAAAGATATTCAGGACATACTATTCAATAGTAAAAAAGCAAATTAAAGAATAGCATGATGATACCCCTCATTTAAAAATTTTGTGTATCTAGTCTCACGTTTTATTATATATAACTATTTAGAAGGCTGTTTGCCAGAATGTGGCTGGTACCTGTATGTAATTCTTGGTTTCATCTTTATACTCTTCTGTATTATAATTTTTTACAAGAAGGATGTATTACATGTGTAAACAGAAACCACCTCACCCTTTTCCTTGTAATACATCACTCAAAATTAAGAGTTTGATGGGAAGATAAAATGGGCTGCCTTGGATAGAAAGGTATTTATTTATTTATTTGAAAGGTATTTTAGTAGTTGGCATGGGAATATTGTAGAATGAGGTTGAACTTGATCACCTCCAAGGCCATCACCTTCATTTCAGGTTGTTACTTTATTCAGTTTCTTCCGAATTGTTGTGGTATAATAAAAAGTAAATAGTTAATCTTTGTCTCAGTTCTTGGCACAGAGTTCCTTAAAAAACTCTTAGAATTTCCAGCGTGATAAGAGTGCCTTTTGTTACTCTTAATGATCCCCTTTGTGTACTACACTTGAGTTTATTTTACTGAGGTGATTTTGGGGGACAGGGGGCCTAGATAGCCTTATTGTGGTCATCAGAAAGACCATACACTTGATTTAGGGGGTTGAAACTTCAGCTCCACTCACCAACTTGGGTTTGGGGGCTGGAGATTGGACTCTGTAAAACTCTTAATTTGATGAGCTTCTGGGTTGGTGAACACATTGATGAGCTGCGAATGTGGCATGCCCAGAGACGTCATTGGAAGCTCTGTGTCTCCTCCCTGCCTTGCCCTAGGCATCTCTTCTTTTTTGTTCCTCAATTGCATCCTTTATAATAAAAACCATTAATAGCAAGTGAAAAGCTTTCCTGAATTCTGTGAGTCATTCCAGCTAATTATCAAACCTAAGGAGGAGGTCATGGAAAAGGGGACTTGCAACTGGCTTCTGAAATGAGGACTGTCTTGTGGAACTGAGCCCTTAAACCTGTAGAGTCTGACGCTAACTTTGGCTAGTTAGTGTCTGAATAGGATTGAGTCGTTGGACACCCAGTTGGTGTCAAGAGAAAAGACACCACACATTTGGTGTTAGAAGTGATGTAAGAAAACATCACACAATTGTATACATTCTTTATCTCTGCAGTCAGATCACAAACTCTTTAAAAATAAGACTGTCCCATCCTCTGCTGCACCTAGCTTATTGACTTGTGCTTATTAAGTGCTAAGAACAGTACATTCTGCTCAAATGAAAGTGTTTTAAGATTATACCTTTGGATATAGGTATTTCATCACATAGTACAAGTAGGGTTTATTTTATGTGAGAGCAATTTTTCCTTTAAAAGTATTTATAAATTGAGGTTCAGAACATATAGCTTTGGTGGTTTAAAATGTATACAATTCATTGGTTTTCAGTATATTCAAGAGTTGTGCAACCATTACGACAGTCAATTTTAGAACATTTTTATCAACCCAAAAAGAAACCCTGTACCTATTAGCCATCACTTCCTACTCTCCTCATAAACCTCATAGTCCCCCCAGCCCTAGGCAACCACCAATCTACTTTCTCTATGGATTTGCCACTTCTGGACATTTTATGTAACTGGAATACCGTGTGTGACCAGCTTCATTTTATATTGCCAAATATCCCATTTGGATATATCACTTATCTATTATCAGTTGATAGACATTTGGATTGTTTTTACTCTTTAGCTATTATTAATAACATCTGGTTAAAGGATTCAAGAATGTTAGTTATAAAGACCAACCAAACTTCATTTTTGTGGGAATGTCCTAATTCAGGGGCCTGTAAGCCAGCTGCCTGTTTCCATTGTAACACAGCCATGCGCATTCATGATTCATCCTTTATTACAAATTGTCTATGGCTGCATTCATCCAACAAAGGCAGAGTTGAATGGTTGCACCAGAGACTAGATGACCCATAAGCCTAAAATACTCACTTTCTGGCTCACTAGAATCTGTTATTGATACCTCGACTTCAAGAAATAGCCTTCATATTTACTAAATACTCTTCTTTGTTTTTCTTGTCTTTGGACAGGCAGAGAACATTTATAATGATGAAGACCCTGAAGGAAGCGTGGATCCAGAAGGACAAGGGTCCTAGATATATCTGCACTTGTGATTTTAGACTCCCCTTTTTTTCCTCTCAACCCTGAGATTGATTTAACACTGGTTTTGAGACACACAGATTTTGTTCGGCTATCCTTCTGTAATAGGTACCAACAATGCTATTAACCCAAACAGTGGGTGTTTTCTAAATATTAACTGAGAGACTTGTTCCAGCAAAGCCAGGCTTACATTTAAATTTTCTTCAGGAATTTTCTAGTAACAAACCCAGGTATACCCACAGAGAGGGAAATATTATGTGTGATTATTTTTCTTCTTGTGCTGTCTCCCCAAGTTTTTCAGACTCATTTAAGTAAAGACTAGAGTGAGTAAGGAATAGAGCCAAGTGAGGTAGGTGTCTGAGCCATGAAGTATAAATATTGCAAGATGTCATTTTTATTCAGGAAATAGGGGAGATTCAAGTCATATAGATTCCTACTCTAAAATTTTCACACCTGACTTTCCAGGATGCACATTATCCTATATTGACCAGTCTCCTCTTGGTTTCTTCAGTTAATTCAAAATTACATGTTCCTCTTTCCCAATATATTTTGCTTGTTAGTGTATTTCTTGAGCTGTTTTCATATTATTTTTCTCCTTTCTGTGAAATGGTTTTTGTTTTTGTTTAACTTGGGACCACCAAGTTGTAAAGACGTATGTTTTTACCTGACAGTTATACCACAAGTAGACTGTCAAGTTGAGAAGAGTGAATCAATAGCTTGTATTTGTTTTTAAAATTAAATTAATCCTTGATAAGCGTTGCTTTTTTTTTTTTTAGGAGTTAGTCCTTGACCACTAGTTTGATACCATCTCCATTTTGGGTGACCTGTTTCACCAGCAGGCCTGTTACTCTCCATGACTAACTGTGTAAGTGCTTAAAATGGAATAAATGCTTTTCTACATAACCACCATGCTGATGGGTTTTATTTAGTATATAACATCCATCAAACACCAGTCTTCTGGCTTCTAGAAGAGTTGTGCAGATGACAGTTATTTTCCATGGTCTTTGACTATCAAGAGCAGAATGAAATAGACTCAGAGCTATAGAAAAGAGCTTTACTCCTTTCCAGGGAAAGTGAAAAACATAAAACATTGAATCAGAGGTGCACGCATTAGTCTTTGATAAAATAACATCTTTTTGAAGTCTGTCCCTAGAGAACTACACGGGCTTTCAAGAGTGTCAAAGGCAGTGCGGTAGGATTTAAGGCAAAATTTAAATTTGGAAAAGGTGCTTGAACCTTTTCTCATAGAGAGGTTGAATCTCCCCAGTATGTTTTTCACTGGGGCCTGTATTTAAATAATAGGCTCTGAAAGCCCTTATCTCCAAGTGCCATAACCAGATAAAATGCTTGGTTCTTAACAATTACTCGGGTTTTTTTGTTTAGTTTTTAAACTAACTAGATTACTCTGACCCAGAAGTACTTTCATAAGGTAAGATTTTTGAGGAAATGTGAATAGCTTTAACTATTAGGTTCAAATCTGGATTGGTTCCTTTCTTCCAAGTCTAGTTGTTTTGGAATATAGTGAAGTTATCTTGACACAATTTTTAAGAGTAAACCATGAGTCCACATACATAGCCTTTAAGAAAAAGTTAACTTTGTAAAAGGATTCATTTAAAATCTAACACTCATAGCACAAAAGAATTCAAATTATAAACCCATGTAATGAAAATTGGGCTGCCTTTTTTACTCCATCTGTGCCTCCTAAGAAATGTTTTTGGTTTGGGTCAACCAAAGGCAAGATACATTCTTCACAGTACTGCATGATGTGTCTACACATTCATCCTTTACTTAGCTTGTATGTGAGAGTTGCTGCTGGAAGACACGATGCTCAAATTTCCATTCCTCGGTGTGTTGAGATCAGTACCAGCAGCCTGTGAAATAGAATCCAGCTAAGAGTTGACTGCTATTCTGCATCCACCCAACCCTAGGATCTTTTCTCACATGTCAGCCAGGATTTGCAACTTCCACAGGTGAATTGCTTGCTGAGACTCTGGCACTCCTTTGGAAAAAAGTATGTCTAAAGGGTACTTAGTGATCCTTTGCTAAGAAGTTTTTTTTTGTTGTTTCTGGTTTACAGATTTGGCCATACATTTCTAAACAGCTCCTGTAAGATTGAGAGAGAAAATAAGTTTATACTTTTGGCAACTTGAAATAATACAGTAGAAAGTTTATAACAACTTCCAAGGTTTAGTTAGTACAGGCTGTGTTGGGGAGAGATTGCTGCACTGTGATTTGTATATGATCAGGGATTACTTTCCCCTAGCAAATATTTGGGTTCCTCCTATTTGCAAAACAGAATGAATGGTAACCTATGTGATGGTGATGGGAGAGGGTAGTCAAAAGTTTTCTATGTCCAGGTTTGTTTGGCTTTTTAAATTTCTACTATTTATGGGCCGGCCCAGTGGCGCACTGGATAGTGCGCCGCTTGGGAAGCGCGGCGGCGCTCCCGTCCGAGGGTTCGGATCCCATGTGCAGACCGGTTCCCGCTCACTGGCTGAGCGAGGCGCGGGAGCAGCACCGAGGCTTGCGATCCCGTTGCCGGTCCCCGGTCCGGTACGGGGGCAACACTGAGGGTTGCGATCCGTTGCCGGACACGGAAAAAAGACAAAAGACAAAAAAATAATAATAATAAAATAAAATAAATTTCTACTATTTATTAGCATATTATTACAAATCATTATTTTTCCTTATGCCCTCTCCCCGACCTATGACTCCCCGAACCCCCTGCTTAATGATTCCCCCATCCCTAGTATCCTAATTTCTACTATTTATTAGCATATTATTACAAATCATTATTTTTCCTTATGCTCTCTCCCCGACCTATGACTCCCCGAACCCCCTGCTTAATGATTCCCCCATCCCTAGTATCCTTAGGTTTGTTTTCTCCTACTGAAAGTTCAGTGTACTTTTGTGGTCTTTTCTTTCTGTCGTCTATGTCTTGTCTGTGTGTCTTTCTTAGCACCCAGTTATGAGTGAGAACATGCAGTATTTTTCTTTGTCTGGCTTATTTCGTTTAACATAACTTTCTCCAGACGCATCCATGTTGCTGCAAATGACAGAATTTCATTCTTTTTTTTTTCTCCTTTTTTGTCTTTTTTACTGAACGATAACGGGATCGCAACCCTCGGTGTCGCGCCCGTACCGGGGACCGGCAACAGGATCGCAACCCTCGGTGTTGTGCCTGCACCGCGCTCAGCCAGTGAGCGGGAACCGGTCTCCACAGGGGATCCGAACCCTCGGCGGGAGCGCCACCCCGCTCCCAAGCGGCGCACTCTCCAGTGCGCCACCAGGCTGGCCCGAATTTCATTCTTTTTTATGGCTGAGTAGTAGTATGTCCAGGTTAACTTCATGAAGGTAATACAATGCCATAAATTCTGCAGTTACATTTCTTTGGATTAATTGTCATCTTTTCCCTATTGTACTTCTTATTTATTTATTTATTTATTTATTTTTAAACGATGACCAGTGAGGGGATCTTAACCCCTGACTTGGTGTTGTCAGCACCACGCTCACCCAGTGAGCTAACCGGCCATCCCTATATGGGATCCGTACCGTGGCCTTGGTGTTATCAGCACCACACTCTCCCGAGTGAGCCATGGGCCGGCCCCTATTTATTTATTCTTTTCCTTTTGGTTACTTTTGTTTTTTCTTTTTTTCCCTTCCCCCTATTGTACTTTTAATCTGATCTACACAAAAGTGTTTAAGCACATCATTGTCCTCAATTACAAGGTTATCAGTGATTTCCCAAACAATAAGCATAATATATTGGTTATATCTGGATAAAACACAGTAAAAAAAAAAAAAATCCAAGAAGATTAGGAAAAAGCATCATTAAAATAGTTATTTTTGGGGCCGGCACCGTGGCTCACTCGAGAGAGAGTGCAGCGCTGGGAGTGCCGAGGCAACGGGTTCGGATCCTATATAGGGATGGCTGAGTGTGCTCACTGGCTGAGCGTGGTGCGGACGACACCATGCCAAGGGTTGTGATCCCCTTACCGGTCCAAAAAAAGATAGTTATTTGTGGATTTCTATTCAAGATGTAAGTTTAACTAGGAAATGAATAAAATTTATGGGTATCTATGTAGTATACAACTTGACATACTTTATCCTTAGGTTCCTTAGGGGAATCTAGTGTATAAGAAATATGAGAACTTTTTGGTAAGAAATTGGGGGCGGGATCCTGAATAGTTTGTTGGTCAGAATGATTCCTCCAGTTCTGCCAGGTCCTAAAAGTAAGTCTGTGGAATATGAACAACTTCCTTGCTTCTATCCCAAACCACTGCCTTTGTATGTTTTATTATATAAAGAAAGTAATGGATGGGTATGTTGATTATTTCACATATTGAGCAATAATTCTGTCCCTTAGCCTATAGACAACATCCATCCTCAGTGTTTTAAAATGACTTACATAGTAATTTAGCCCTCTCCTTGGCCTCCTTTGTCATAGTCTGAATTTGATAGCACAGCTGTTTTCTCTGCTATTCTGAGGAAACATGAATAGCAGGTGGGGTAGAGTAGGGTGAGGAAACAGATGGCCCAGAGCCTAGATGTTTTATCCTATTACAGAATTCCTGGTGATAATTGGGGCATTTTGAATCCTACTAGAAATCAAAACATTCTAAGTCAACTCTGCCTGTCCCAGACATTTTGTAGGTATGGGTTATCCCTAAATGGCTTATTTGTCGTTAGACACACATGTTAAAAAAATTTTTTAGGCACTTATTAGTATTGTTAGGAAAGCAGTAATGATGCAAGCACCAGTCTTCTACCCACAAAGATCACCTTGAGACTGTGTCTCGATTCCACCTGCCTGAGAAGAGGGAGCATCAGCCTGTTCCAGGCTCTTGGGTAGCATAGCCCTTTAAAAAAAGAGAGCTATTTTCCATCTGTTCATGAATGAACACAATTTGAAAATCATTTCCCAAATCATTTTGTTTTTCACTGTTAAGTGAAATTTTCCCTGAGCTCTCCCCACCATCCCCTCAGCCAGTATTAGATGAGATTTGTGTAGCAGCAAAAACTGACTTATAAGTTGAGAGCTCTTCAGCAAGACTGATCCTCAGCTGCTCCATCTCTTTGTTTTTCTGTTGCTGGAGCTGCACCCCACTTCTTAACTGCCTCTGTCGTTCTTCCATTTCTTCCAGCTGTTCCTGCATGAGATGGCCAAGATTTCTAATGAGCCAAACAATAAAAACCTGACATTGTCAATTACAGTTTATAAAGCATTTTCTTAACTCATTGTTTAATCTTCATAGCAGTATCGAGGCAGGTATTTTCTTTATATGATAGGTTAGGAAACTGAAGTTCAAAGAGGCTGTGTCTTGACAAAGTGACAATGCTTTTAAAAATGGTGACCGAAAGGAAGTTTGTTAACCACAGCTTACTTTAATAGGATTCTGGAAGTGGTGAAGAGGTACTCAGAGGGAATTTTAGTTTCACAATCTTAACTTAGTGCTGTTGGGGAGGATTTTGTTCCTTTAGCTCACGAGCTGAGAGTTTCATACACTTCCCTCCATGTGCAAGTTTCTTTCTGTTAAGATAGTCGGTAGTTTTTATAATATACTAACTTAAGTTGAAAGAAACCAAGTCTTCATGGAAGCAATTAAATATTGGCTAGAATTCTAGGAGAGTTGTACGACTAATAGAAGTCCATGTTTAGAAGATAATTGGGTTGACAGTTTGCAGGAAAAACAGTAGTTTTTGTATCTGAAGCTCCTTGAAGTCAGAGATATCTCCACTTAGTACTTACCTTAATATCATATGCAAATAGGTACTTTATTAGTGAGGATGATGGTTATCATAGTTATTAATTTCCTGCATCCTTTACTCATTTCACAAAAAGACTGAAATTTGTTCAAAAGTTCTAAGTTGGAAGATGAAGATGCTTATGCCTAGGAGGTCCTTGGGAGCCTTCAGATCATTTTCCATTTCTCATTCTCACAAAACCAGGCTGGGATTGTGTCTGCCTAGGGTTAATGCCTGAGGGATGAGTTAAGGAAGATGTCAGCAAGTCAGTCTCTGGCTTAGCTGCTAGCTGGCATGGATCCTTAAGGAAGCAGGAGGGACTTGGGAAAAAAGGTTGAAGTTGGAAAGATATATTTTAAAAAAGGGCAGTGACTTCACCTCATATTTTGGAGAATACTAAGATAGGAATCCAATTGGGGTATGTGCTGTTATTAGAAGGATCTAAATAATTTGTCTTCTGAGTCATCATTGATATACCTATGGCACATCAATCTGCAGTGTTTGATACTGTGGCTGAATTTCAATTCTCAACATTGTCAAAAGGTCTTTTTTAGTGCCCAGCCATGCCTTGGCACCACACAGAGATGCAGACTTACCACCTAAGAGTGTGTCATTGGAAGGGAGGCAGGCATCTGCATGCTGCTGCCCTAATTTCCTAAACCTCACTACCTAGCAAACCTGTTTTGATTAGGCACAGAAGTACATTCTTGAGAAAGCAGTCTGCACCATCAGCGATCAGCTCTGACAAGGTGGGACAGCCTCACTGTAATGAAGGAAGGATTGCTATAGTAGCATTAAGGACAATCTCCAGTCTTTTTTTTTTTTTTCTTTTTTTTTCCGTGTCCGGCAACGGATCGCAACCCTCAGTGTCGCCCCCGTACCGGACTGGACCGGGACCGGCAACGGGATCGCAACCCTCGGCGTTGCGGTTGCGTTGCCCCCGCGCCTCGCTCAGCCAGTGAGCGGGAACCGGTCTGTATGTGGGATCCGAACCCTCAGCGGGAGCGCCGCCATGCTTCCCAAGCGGAGCACTAGCGCAGTGCGCCACCGGGCCGGCCCGACAATCTCCAGTCTTAATCCTATTTAGCACCCCACTAGATTAACTTTCCAAAAACTTTTATCATCTAAAAATTCTTCAAAGGCTTCCCATTTTCTCTAGTGGTATTCAAATCCCTTCCAGTTTGAGCCCTACCTCTAACTTGAACCTCCATTACTCTTCCATATAAACACTTTCCTCTAGCCCCACACTGTCCAGTACGGAAGCCACTAGTCACATGTGGCTATGGAGCTGAGCATTTGACACACAGCTAGTTTGAATTGAGAAGTGCTGTGAGTGTAAAATACACAGCACATTTCTAAGACTTGGTGCACACACTGTAAAATATTTCAATTTTTGATATTGATTACATGTTGATATATTTTTTTATATGCTGAGTTGAATATTAAAGTTAATTTCATCCGTTTCTTACTTTTTTTTTTTTTTTTTGGTGGCTGGTTGATGTGGGGATCTGAACCCTTGACCTTGGTGTTATAACACTGTGCTCTAACCACCTGAGCTAACTGGTCAGCCCCTCTTTACTTTTTAAAATGTGGCTACTAGAAAATTTTAAATGACACATGTGGCTTTTGTGATACTTTTATTGGACAGCACTGCTCTAGCCTGACCAACTCAGATCTCTATGCCTTTGTTCCTGCCACTTCTCTCAACTAGATAGCTTGATCCTTGTTCCTGCCTTCCCCCACCTATAACCTACCCAGTATCTGGGGGCAGTATGTCTGTCTGTAGTGACCCCAACGCCAGATCTGACCTCTAGTAACACTTTTATTGTCAGTATTCCTGATTTAATTTTCTACTTAGGCTAAAGACAGAGAAAAGACATTTACGTCAGTAGAGAGGGAACAGCTAGAACAATAATAACATGAAGTGATAGGTGCTGTGGAAACGAGGAGTATCTTGCACACTGAGGATATCAGGGAAAACTTCACAGGAAGAAAAAAAAGGGGGTTAAAGGATGAGTAAGTTCAAGCAATAAAGGGAAAAAGGCAGTCTGGTACAGGCAGGGAATTGTGGGAAAGTGTGGCTCACTGGAACTGAAGGTAATTAGTGATGGCTGGAGCACAGGGTGGCTATGAGGGAATGGAGCATCTGCTTTACTGTGTTGCTATTTTTTTTTTTTAACTCATGTTTTGTTTTGTTTTGTTTTTTTTAAAGATGACCGGTAAGGGGATCTTTACCCTTGACTTGGTGTTGTCAGCACCATGCTCACCCAGTGAGCAACCGGCCATCCCTATATGGGATCCGAACCCGTGGCCTTGGTGTTATCAGCACCACACTCTCCCGAGTGAGCCACAGGCTGGCCCTTTAACTCATGTTTAACTCCCAGTCAGGTTGTAGGTTCCTGGTTCTTCCTATGTCCAGCACCCTAAACATAATGCTTGTTGATGTGAAATGCTTTATAAATATTAACAAGTTCATTCTTTACAACCCTATGATATGAGGTTATTTTTTTGTTTGCTTTTTTGGTGGCTGGCCAGTAGGGAGATCTGAACCCTTAACCTTGGTCTTATAACACGGGAGCATTATTATTAATCCCATTTTGCATGTGAGGGAGCTGAGCCACAGAGGTTAAATAATTTGTCCAAAGTTTCCTAGTTACTAAGTGACAGAACCAGGATTTGCCATTGTCTTAGAGCTCATACTCTTAACAACTCTACTTTATTCCTGTAAAGAAACAGGCTCTTTAGTGGTTTTCAAACAGTTTTTTGTGAAGCCCTAGGAGCCCATATTGGAGTTCCCTTGCTACTCCAATTAGAGAGTAAATCCATTTTTACCTGTTTTATATATTGGCATTCCATATAAAATTATGTTCTAGGAAAAGGGTCCATGACTATAGAGAAAACCTTTTTTGAAAACCACTAGCCTAGAGAATACCTAAGAGGCTGGCAGGTTAGCTCACTTGGTTAAAGCGTGATGCCGATAACACAGAGGTCACAGATTCGGATCCCCATACTGGCGAGCCACCAAAAAAAAAATGAATACATAAAACTGTATATAGTCTGGTCCCAATCTACCTCTCCAGCCTCATCTGTCTACTTGCATTCCTTACGATTCAGCCACACTGAGCTCACTTCCCAAAACGACATGCCTTTTTGTGTTTATGAATACATAAAACTGTATATAGTCTGGTCCCAATCTACCTCTCCAGCCTCATCTGTCTACTCGCATTCCTTACGATTCAGCCACACTGAGCTCACTTCCCAAAACGACATGCCTTTTTGTGTTTTCATGCTTTTGTATGAGATGTTCCTTCTGCCTGGACCAATGAATTCATTCATTCATCAAGGCTCAGCTCAACCTTGTAGTGGTTGAGTGTGGACTCCAGCTAAAGTGCTTAGGGTTATGTCCTCACTCTGTCATTCCCAAGCTGTAAAACCCTAGACAAATAACTTCTCTGTGTCACCTGTTTTCTCATTTTTAAAATACTTCATACCTACCTCATAGAGATTTTAAGGATTAAATGAATTATTATGTGCAAAGAACTTCAAGTATATGCTAGCTATTCTTAATTCTCCATGGAATTTCCCCTCATTTACTCAGACAAGGATAATCATACCTGTTTGATCGGTACAGTGCCTTATTTCTACAACTATAACAGTGCTTACTTATCACATTGAAGTAGGTATATTAATTATTTCATTGATTCTAAGACTTTTTCACATTTTAACATCTCAGTTCAGGTTAGATTTCATGAAATATGTTCACTTTATCTGGTATCCCTCCTTGGACTACAAACTCTTTGAGGGCAAGAATGCCCCCCTGCCCCCACTCCCCACTATTTTTTCTCTCTATTGCCAGAACATAGCTAACTGCCTGGCATGCAATGAGGAGAAATTATGTTGAATGAATGGATGATGAAGGTGAAAATAGAGGCAAACTCTGTGATTGTTAAGAGTGGAGAGTAGCCTACAAATTAAAGGGGCGTCCTTCAAAGCTAATCAGATGAAATACACAAACATAGTTTAGGAATCCACTTCAGAAAGGACTGGGTCCTTTAGACTTTGATTCCTACTACTTTAATTATGGTACAGTGATAGAAGCTTATGTCAAGAGTGTATTTCATAGAATGATCTGAAACAAAGCTAGTACAGTGATGGAAATCATTGATGAAGATAATTCTACAATTCTGGTACTATGTCAGAAAACTCTAATCCAGAGAATTCCCTATTTATGGCACCACCATTCTAGTTATCTTTGCCTGAAATCTCAGCCTCCTGTTTTTAAAAATTATTAATTTTTTTTACATTCTAAAATGTTGCAAAGCCGTTGGATTGGGGGGGAGGAAGGGGGAAAAAATAGGATGGGAGAAGGCAGAAGAAGGGGGTGTGGTCGAGGCCCATGACACACACCCTCATTCTGGCAGGGGAGATCAGGGGGCTTCCAGTGGCAGCTTAGTCCTTGCTGGGCTGGATGCAGAAGTCAGGGGTCAGCCTCTTCTGACCTCTCACCTCCCTGCCCCATCCATTCAATCACCAAGTTTATTATTCTGTAGTTGTTCTTGCATCCTTCCCCTTTTATTCTCGCTACCATTGTGACCTTTTACCTATAGTAGCTTCCTAATTAGTATCCCTTACCTCTGGGTCTCTAGTTCATTTCACACACCACCACCAGCCCTTTCTAAAAGAGATCTATAGAGCACAGTGTTGTAACACCAAGGTCAAGGATCCCTGTACCAGCCAGCTGCCAGAAAATAAATAAATAATAAAAGAAAGTCAATCATGTTACTCCCCTGATTAAACAAATACCTTTAATGATGCAACTGACTACTGAATAAAATCCTAACAATTATCAGATTTCAAAATCCAATGTGTTCTGCCCCAAGCTGCCTTTACAATTCAACTTAACAGCTGTTCACCTTTCACCTGCAACCAAGTTACTATGTTTTAGATATGTTGGGTTAAATAAAATATATTAAAATTACTTTAACTAGTTTCTCTACTTTTCTTTCTGGTGGCTGGCCAGTAAGGGACTCCACTTTTTTAATGTACTTATTAGAAAATTTAAAATTATATATTTGGCTTGCATTATATTTCTATCGGACAGCACTGGTCTAGATTTTCCCTATACTTCAATACCTAGCTTAAATTCCACCTTTTCTTCCATGAAGAGTTCTCTGATTAACCCACGGCTAAAAATAATCTCATTCTCCCATAGTCCTCATACTCTCGTGCGTCTCTCTTAAAGCACATATTACTTTCTGCCCTAAGTTACAATTATTAATATAATGTCTATTTGAGTATTAGCTGTTAAGAACAGTATTTATGCTAAATAAATAAGTGTCCTTTCATAAGATTGTGAACCAATTAGAAAAACATTTGGAGGGCAGTGTGGATACTGGGTGGGTAAAGGTATGCATAGTTTGAAAACATTTCTATTTTTTTTGGTGGCTGGCCGGTATAGTGAAAACATTCAGTATTATGACCCAAAAAACCCCACTATTTTCATAATACAACCTACAGAAAGCTTGGCAAAACCTTCGGTGAAGTGAATGCAGCCATTTTCAACAGGGGACATGTTCCCTTAAAGGTATATCAAAATATCTGGGAGAGCATAAGATTTTTAAGTTTACCTAAAGAATGTGTGTTTCAAAAGACAAAAATACTGCTCTAAAAGACACCACACTGTGGTCTTCTCAGTGCCCAGCAGCACTTAACTCAGCACTTAACTGATGTGTACACTGAGCTACGAGTGGCAGAGAATAATACAGAAATAAGTAAAACACACTCCCTACCTTCTGAAAGCTCACAGTCTGTAGGAGGGAGACATAATTATTTATTCACTTAGTATTTATATCCCACTTGCTCCAAAAAGGGATTAGAACTGGCTCACACTTAATCAGATCTTGAACTTGAATACAAGGGAGATGGTGACAAATGCACAAAAAAGGGAAATGAGGGGGCCGGCCCGTGGCTCACTCGGGAGAATGTGGTGCTGATAACACCAAGGCCCCGGGTTCGGATCCCATATAGGGATGGCCGGTTCGCTCACTGGGTGAGCGTGGTGCTGACAACACCAAGTCAAGGGTGAAGATCCCCTTACCGGTCATCTTTTTTTTTTAAAAAAAAAAAAGGAAAGGGGCCGGCCCGTGGCTCACTCGGGAGAATGTGGTGCTGATAACACCAAGGCCCCGGGTTCGGATCCCATATAGGGATGGCCGGTTCGCTCACTGGGTGAGCGTGGTGCTGACAACACCAAGTCAAGGGTGAAGATCCCCTTACCGGTCATCTTTTTTTTTTAAAAAAAAAAAAGGAAAGGGGCCGGCCCGTGGCTCACTCGGGAGAATGTGGTGCTGATAACACCAAGGCCCCGGGTTCGGATCCCATATAGGGATGGCCGGTTCGCTCACTGGGTGAGCGTGGTGCTGACAACACCAAGTCAAGGGTGAAGATCCCCTTACCGGTCATCTTTTTTTTTAAAAAAAAAAAAAGGAAAATGAGGAATAGAGATTAATAGATTTCATCCCAGTTTAAAAACTGGAAAATTTTAAGGCAGAAATTGGATACATGGAACTCGAGTGTGACTGGGGTGAGGAGGAGGGAATGAATTAATTCCGTCTAGCCTCATTCTCTCCTGCTCTATATATACCCAAGTATGATTCACTATTCAGTTGGAATTAGAAAAGGAGGCTGTTGGGCTGGCCGGTTAGTTCAGTTGGTTAGAGCACAGCCTTATAACACCAAGGTCATGGGTTCTTTGTACTGACCAGCTGCAAATGCAAAAAAGAAAAAAAGGATGCTGTGGTAAGAGCACTGAAATATTTGGAGTTGGGTAGACCAGGGTTCAAACTACTCCAATTCACTTATCCTCCATTTCCTCATCTATAAAAAATGAGAATACCTGACTTATGGGATTAATGTGAAGATCAAATGAGATAATTGGTGTAAAAATGCTGTGTAAACTAAGAGTGCAGGTAACTTTCAGCCCATAAGGTCTGAATGAATGTAATAAATGAAGGATGGAGGGGAAAAGTGAGTGAATGGCCCGGAAGAATAAGTTGTTCCTACATATGATAGTATCCTTCAGCGCCAAACACATTTGACTCTAGTCACCCTTTCCATCCTCAGGTTAAAAAACTTCACTTCCTTTCATTACCAATGGGCCTACCTTGTACTGCTGCACCTCTTCATCTCGTTTTTGCCTCAAAAGTGTGAGCTGATCCTCCAGGTTCCTGTTTTGCAGGTGGAGTTGCCGGGCCTCTGCTTGTAGGGGTCTCAGAGCCTCCTTCATCTCCTGGATCTCAGCCTGGGTTTTCTGCAGAGCTTTGGTCCCAGCTTCCTTCCTCTCGAGAAGCCGCAGTAGCTGAGGCTCATATTCCTCCTCTAGGCCCTGGCGGCTCTCTGCCATGAGATTTTCAAACTGGGTAGAGAGCCGCCGGCTCTCCTGGAGAAAGTGCCCATCCCTCTGGCTTGGGGGTGCTTCTAGTTGTCGCTGTAACTGCTCTTTCTGCTTCTGATAGGCATCCCGGAGCTGGGCCAGTTCCTCGGAGAGCTGGGCTGCCCGCGTAGTCAGCACTTCCCGAAAATCGGCAAACTGAGCTACATCCTGCTGGCGGCACTCCAGCTGGTATTGGTAGGCCACACATTCCTTTGTCACCTTAAACAGCTTCTGCTTGACCAGCCGGATCTCCTCCCTTAGCGCATCCCTCTCCAGCTCTGCTTGGGCATGCAGCTTGTAGGCAGCCAGGATGTCCTGATGGACTTGCTGCACCTCCTGCAGGGCTGGTTCCCGGAGCAACACAAGCTCATGGATGAGCTGATCCCTCTCCTCTTCCAGCTGGGCCACAGCTTGGACACACTGCTGGAATCGCCCCTCGAGCAATTCCAGGTCCTCTATGCTCAGGTTCTCCTCTGTGCTGGGGCTAGGCTCGGCTCTGAGGTTCTCATCTGGGTTAGATTTCTCCTCCCTTGTCTCTCCCCCGTGAACAATCAGATCTGGGCTTGTGGTCTTTCCTGGCTCCACGGGCTCCTCCACAAACTGTACCTCATCTGGCTTCACAGTCTCCTCCACAGACAGTGTCTCCTCTGGATTCATAGGTTCTTCCACATACAGTACCTCATCTGGCTGCCTGGTCTCCTCAATATACAATGTCTCCTCTGGCCTTTCAGTCTCTTCCACATAGAGTGTCTCATCAAGGTCACCTGTGTCCCACAGGTAGAGAATGTCATCTAGGTTCAGGGTCCCCTCCAAAGATAGAGTAGCTGCTGGGTTCAAGGTCTCTGCTTCAGTCAGGGATTCAGAGTTCTCTTGAAGAGGAGAATTGTTCTCTGCTCTTGTTTCCCTTCAAGAGAAATAATTTAAAGTGAAAAGGCAGCCAGCATCCCAAGAGGGTTCGTGATTGGGCTATTAGCAAGAAGCCTAAATTATATCAGGTTCTCAGACCTCAGCAGTCACTTGTCTGCTCCCTTCCCTCTATGCATCTATCCCCTCTCACACACAGTCCATTGTTTAGATCCCCTGACAACATCCTCAGTGTAACTGTCTAGCTTCTGCTTATGTATCTTCAAGGTCAGGAAACTCACACCTGAGGCATCTCTATTTGTTCCATAGCCATAATAAAATTCCAGTGTTGAGGTAAATCCTTCTTCCTTGCAATTTTTACCTGCTGGACTTGATTTTCCCTTCTAGAATCAGACATGTAAAGTATTTAAACACAGATAACTAACTAATCTTTCAGTAATTCCATACATGTCAGGGTTTCCGTGCCGTCCTCATTTGGGTCACTTCCTTCTGATCAGGTCCAGACTGTCACCGTCCTTTGAGGACGGGTATAGGAAGCAATACCCCAGGTGTGTTCTGGGCAGGGAAGTCTCTGGACACTATCTATACTCCTACTGAGGCAGCCAAGATTATCTTAGCAAATACGGTAGCTGCATTATATTCTTGACAACTGCTGAGTTTGACTAAAATCTTTAAAACTTTTTCACACCATGTGCTTTTAAGCCACATCTCTTGTTGCTGTGAAACTTCATCTTGTTTGAATTGGCTTATCCTTCTAGCTTGTCAAAGGCTTTTGAATTCAGATGCTGTGATTTCAATATAGGAGCTCCTTGACCCAGCCTCTCTATTGCCTATCAGCTTACTCAGTTCCTGTTGGGAAATGCTCTCCTGCTTCTTTGCCTTCAAATAACTTTGGTCTTTGCTGTTTCAAATGTATCTCTGAGCAATATTTTGAAAATATAAAATACTATAGAAATAATAATCGTAAATTACAACTATTAAGGGCTTACTTTGTGCCAGGCCCTGTTCTAAATGCTTTATATGTATCAACACATTTAATCCTCATAACAGGGAACTGGCCAGTTAGCTCAGTTGGCTAGAGTGTGGTGGTGTTAACATCAAGATCAAGGTCGAGTGCCGGCCCTTGTCTCACTTGGGAGAGTGTGGTGCTGACAACACCAAGTCAAGGGTTAAGATCCCCTCACCGGTCATCTTTGAAAAAAAAAGATCAAGGTTGAGGGTTTGGATCCCTTGATTGGCCAGACCGCCTCCTCCCCTCCCCAAATGTAATCCTCTTAACAATTCTATGAGGTAATTACATAAATTATCCCCATTTTATAGATTAGGAAGCTAAGGCTAAAAGTGGTTAATGTAAGGGCTGAACCGTGGCTCACTCGGGAGAGTGCGGCACTGGGAGCGCAGCGGCCTGCGCCAAGGCCGCAGGTTCAGATCCTATATAGGGATGGCCGGTGTGCTCACTGGCTGAGCGCGGTGTAGGTGACACCAAACCCAGGGTTTCGATCCCCTTACCGGTCACAAAAAAAAAAAAAAGTGGTTAATGTACTCAAGGAAACTCAGATAGTCAGTGTGCACCAGTTATAAAACAGACTAAATTTGAGTGTAGTTTTGAAGAAGCTTTTTTTTTTGTTTTGAGATATAAAGCATAAATGAAAAGCCACATGTATCAAAGAATTTGATTTATTGGAATTGAAAAGTCCCCTACTCGTGTCCAACTCCAAGTTCCCGATAAAGATTATTTTTATTGTAAATCATTATATGCTCTGTTCTCCTGTCTAACACCCCATGAATCCCTGGTTTCCCTTTCTGCATCTCAGCGTGGCCCTCTGGAAACCTCAAAAGTGCAGCTTCACCAGGCCTCAGACATCGCTGGTCTCAAACTTTAAGCTTGTAGACAACCTCAACCATCACCTAGTCCACTCACATCACTTTAGCGGAGAGGAAGTGATTTTTATATATTGTCACCTGATGTCACTTGGCACCTCAAACTCAGCTGCTCCCAAATTATTGTTTTCCCCAAGCTTGCTGCACCTGTATTCTCCAGCTCAGAAAAACATCACCATACTCCAGGTTGATTAGGCAAGAAATCTTTTGACAGCTCTTTCCCTCTTCTGTATAGACAATGCACTGAGAACTTACTTTTCTTTCTTTTTTTTTTTGTCTTTTTCCGTGTCCGGCAACGGATCGCAACCCTCAGTGTTGCCCCCGTACTGGACCGGGGACCGGCAACGGGATTGCAACCCTTGGTGTTGCTCCCGCACCTCGCTCAGCCAGTGAGCGGGAACCGGTCTGTATGTGGGATCCGAACCCTCGGGCGGGAGCGCCGCCACGCTTCCCAAGCGGCGCACTATCCAGTGCGCCACCGGGCCGGCCCGAGAACTTACTTTTCTATCACAGAACATCACCAGTCTCCATCTCCCTCTTTTTATCCCACCGCCAGGGCCCTGGTCTAAGTCATCATCTCTCACTCACACTTTTGAACCAGCCTTCTAATGGACCTTCTTCCTTCTCACCCCAATCTATTCTCTACAGTGCCACAGTTAACTTGCTACAACATAAAGTGAACCATGTTGCTCCACATCATGGTTTCAAGGTCCTTAAAGATGTGCCTCAACATAATCTTTTTAGCCTCATCTCACATTGCTCCTGCGACCCACCCAGTCCTTGACAGCCCAGAACATGCGTTAATTTTTACACCTCCTACTTTCAGCCAACAATGTCTAGATGATCCAGCTGAGAAATGCAGCTCCCTGAACACCACCTGACTGGAGAACAGCCCTGTACTCTCTGAGAAGGTAGAGCTCCTAGCACCAGGAAGAACACACCTGCTTAGCCAGCCAGTCCCACCCTGATACTCAACCAAGTCCCTGCTTTCTCAGCAGACAGCCCTCACATCATGCTCCTGCCAAGCTCCCCACCTTAGAATGACTTCACCATGTTCAGGGCACTATTTTAAGCATTTTACATGAATACTCATTTACAGAACACTCATCTATTATCTCCATTTTATAGATGAGGAAGCCAAAGCACAAACAGTTAAGAATTCACTCAGGATTCCACAACTCATATAAGTGGTAGAGCCTAGAGAAGGCTGGCAGTACTTACCACTCTCCTGCTACAGAAGCCATGAGGTCTAAAAGAGGTAACTGTGGCACATATGCCACAGCTTGGCACATAGCAGTCAAAATATATTTCGATCTATTTACATAACAAATTTCTACTCATCCATCCTTCAAGCCCTGCTCAAACTCTATCTCCTCTGTGAAGTATTTCCCAAACAACCCCCATCTCCGTATTCAGGGCACTCTGAATGCAGTTCATCTCAGCACTTAGTGCTTTGCATGACAGAAGTGCATGAAGACAGAAGTCTCCCTGGTAGTGAACTTCCTAAGGACAAGTACAGTTCTCATTCCACTCTATATCCCAGGGTGAGGCTCTGTAGAAGGAAGGCAGACAAACCAACTGAGCTCCAGGGCCTGCCTATGGCTCACTTGGGAGAGCGTGGTGCTGACAACACCAAGTCAAGGGTTAAGATCCCCTTACTGATCATCTTAGAAAAAAAAAGAAAGAAAGAAAACAACTGAGCTCCAAGGGGAAAACTTGCCCAAGGTCAAGTGGCAAAACTGGAAGTAGAACCTAGGCCTCCTGACTTCGAGGCAGTGCTGTTACCACACATGATGTTGCCCCCACCCATAGTGCCAGGCCTCTGAGAGATGCTACTCTCCCACAGCTGCCTCTCTGCAAGGAGTTGGGAGAGAAGCAGATTAAGGGAGGCAAAGGGGAGAGAGAGCAAGCTCCACTAGGGCCCCTGAGCTCAGGCTTCCTTGGGTCCCAGGCAGCTTACCTCTGCCACTCTGTCCCCATCCCCAAAAGACTCTAGCAGCTCCCCAACCCTGTCCATCAGGGCTATGGCTGGGAGTGTGTGTGACATTGCTGGTGAGAGTCATTGTGTCTGACTCAGAGTGAACCCGTATACTCAGAGTATACCTGTATGCGTGTACAGCATTACAGTTGAGCGTATGCGTAAGACTGTGTTCAGCTTTGTGCTTTCGTGTGACAGTGAAGGGATGTCAGGAGGTGTGTATTTGCACCTCCACTTCTTGGTACACGGAAAAGTCCCATGGCCACAGTCTGACGTGGGGCAGAAATACTCCCTATTCACTCACCCCAAACCTTTCAGCCACAGGTCCTTTCCCCTAACCAGTGGTGGCTGACAGTGTGGCTAGATGGGGGAGGGCCTCTTCTCCAGCCCCCTGCCCAACCAGGGCCTTCCTGCTGGTCTGGAGCAGTAGACTCTCCCCCGACCCCCAACCCCAACCCTGGCCAGACTGGAGAGAACAAGCTGCCTGAACAGACTCTTAACTTCAGGCTGGCAGGTGCCCAACCTTGCACCAAGTGGCGTCCACACAGTGAATTCAGCAACTGGAGGCTTCCATCTCCAGTTGACATTTGGAGTGAGGAATGCAGGAAAGAGAGTCTCTGGGCCAAATGGCATTTGAGGGGTTGATGCCCACAAGCCTGAAAGGGTTAATTCTCACACAGCCCGTGGGAGGGGAGTGGTATTAGCAAAATCCACGGACAAACGGAGGTGCCAGCACCGCGGGCCGGACCCCCCTATCTCCCTTCACTGGGTGGCTGCGCCCCGTGCCCCACCCCGGCTGGACCACTACCCCCAGCCAGGAGAAAGGTGCCCGTGGGTGGGGGTAGGGAACCCGGATAGTACCCCCTCCCCAAAGGGGCGGCGACGCGGGCCTCGGACAGTCCTACCTCGCGGCCTGGGCGGCGCCGTCCCCGCCGTGCCAGGGCTCCGGGCTGGCCATGGCTGCGCGACCCCG
>NW_007728596.1:161032-173684 GCF_000696425.1 Galeopterus variegatus | reverse complement strand
CGCGCCCACTTGGCCCACGCCCCTGCCCGGGGGAGGAGGGAGCGGGCCGCGCGGGAGGGGGCGCGGGGAGAGGCCGCCCCTCCCCGGGCCAGGGGTGGGGGTGAGAGACGGGCTAGCGGCGTTTCCAAAACCAGCCAGCCCCGAGATCTTCCCGAACCTTCCTTCTCTCCACCCTTCCCGGGGTCCCGGTGGGACTGCAGGCGGAGGGGAGGAGGGGGGCTCTACGGCCCCGGGAGGGCACTTCCCCTGGGAAGTCGGTGGCTTGGGGGGAGGTTTTGGGGGACGGTGCTCATAGACACGCAGCACCCCTCTCCCGCAAGTGTTTGGGAGTGTCCGCCGCGGCTCGGCGCCCTGCGATCCCCACCCGCGCAGGGGGAGGAGCGCGGCCACCTCGGTGCTCTCCGTGCCCCAGCTGTCGTGAAGGGTGGGGCAGGGCGCGGGCAGGGGCTGGAGGGTTGACGGCCGCAATCCGTGCGTCTGGGGACAGCCTGGGGCCTTGGGGCCCGGGGATGGTGGGAGGACTCACGGAAGGGGTTTCTGCCTGCAGTGTTGAGTCCATATTTAACACCGCCCCACCCTTTGAGGTTTCCTGGGGTCTCTGCCCGGCTTGGGATAACTTCGAGGTGTACCCCCTCACCCAAGTCCTCAGCCCACCAGCGTCAGGGTCAAACTTCAACACTAAAGTCTTTCTCCCCAAGCGAGGCGCCTCTGGGCCAACTTCCCAGACCCAGGCCTCGGGCATTCTCTCTTCTGATTCCTTTTTTCCACTTAGGCCCTAGTCTGGGAGGTCTTTGACACAATCGCAGAAGAATGCTGTGCCCTGTAACAAGCCTGCGGGCCGATCCATCCCCATTCGTGTGTTTAATCAGAACGGCCTGGAGCACGGGGAGGGGGTGGGGCGATCATGCCATTGTTCAGTGTGTGTGGGCTTGTGTGTTGTGATTGGTGTGTCCACAGCCGGCCAGTAGGAACATATGGTCAGGATTTTGTGTGTGGTATGGGGGGGAGGGTTGTGAAGTTGTATGCCCATGTGTGACTCTGTGATGACTATAAGGTACATGTCTGCATGTGGGCATGTGGGCTCGTGATTGTATGATCGCAGGATGAATGTGTGTGGTGGTTGTGCCCGTGGTAGAGTGGCTGTGATGGGGGGCTGGCTGTTGTGACTGTGTTTTGGGGGCATGTGTGTAATTGTGATTGTGTGCCTGTGCATGACTGGGGGCTAAGTGTGATGGGGGGGATGCGGATGCTCACGAATGGGTGTGTAGTGTCCTCTGTGTATGATGGGGGCCTGTGTTACATGTTCATTCATCCCTGTCTGTGAGTGTGCTGCCTGTGGCTGTATATTTATATCTCTCTGTCTAATGCAAGAGGGTGGAAGATTAACACCCAGGGCAGTCAAATACACCCTTGTAAGGTATTCATGAGAAAAAGCTGGGTTTTGGAGGCTGAGGGTCATTTGGTTACTTACCCCTGAAATATTCCAGGGGAGGAGGCTGGCAAAGCCTCAGCTGCTGGTTGCTTGACATCTGCTGCCAGTCAGAGGACAGCGAAGGGAGCAAGGGCAAGGCCTGCCAGCCGCACTGTTTGCTGTGGGCGCTAAGCAACAGGCAGCAAGGGTGGCATTCAGAAAGGCTGTCCTTTCCCCTCCAACCACAGCCCAGGAGCTGGCCTTGGGCAGTCCCCCAAGACTGAAGTCCTTAACCCCTCTTTACCTCCCCCTAAGCCCTTCTTTAGGCTGAAACACTGAATCCCCCCAGGGTCTCGGAAACTCCTCCACCTCCAGGCCTTTGTTCTTGCTCTTCCCTCTGCCTAGAACACCCTTTGCAGCTCCTCACGTCCCAGCTTCTGTTCTCCCTCAGGCCTCACCTCACAAGTCATCTTCTCAGAGAGGTCTTCCCTGATGCCCCACCTCCACCCCACCTGTAATGTCCATCCATTCAGTGTTTATCTAGTCACCCTGTTTATTTTCTGTGTAGCACTTGTCACAATCTCTAACAATATTGTTTATTTTCAATTCCTTCCTTCTCCGCTTCCCCCACTAGAATGGAAGCTCCCCACCACCAAAAAGAGAATGGAAGCCCCACAAGGGTGTGTGTGTGTGTGTGTGTGTGTGTGTGTTGTGTGACTGTGTTTTCTTGTCTACTTTGTGTTTCTTGTTTACTGCTGGTCCCCAGGGCCCACCACAGAGCCTGGCACATAGTAGGACCTCAAAAAATTATTAAATGAGTGAAGGAAAGAAGGCTTGTCCTACCTAGGCTGATTCAAGCAACATTTGATGCCTGCTGTGTGCCAGGCCTGGACCACTCACCGGGGAGCCCCAGCTGCTCGGGGAGACAGACACACAGATTGCAGATACCAAGGCAGAGTGAGGTAAGTGAGGCCACAGGACTAAGTTCACTTGGCAAACATTGGCACTCAGTCTGTGCCGGGCCCCATGTTAGAACAAATGGCCTTATTTGGCCCAGGCCTGCAAGAAGCTCTCAGCATAGAGGAAGCTAGAACTGTCTCCTGGGGAGACAAACCTACGCAGAGAATAATGCCAAATCACGGAGCTGAGTGACGTGATACGCACCGAGAAGAGGGAAGCCAGGGATGGAAGAGACGAACTTCAGGACTGGGGACAGTCTGGAGGACAAAGTAATCTGGGCCTGGAAGGATGAGAAAGGGTGTTTTGGCATCAGGCACAGACTCTGCTTTGAAAGACAAGCACAGCCACTCTGTCTCTCAGTCTCTCAGCCCCTCCGCGTAGCAGAGGGACGCTCCTGGGCTGGCTGCTCTTTGCCTCACTATTCTCAGGATTCTCTGCCCTGCTGTGTCCTGGGGCTGACTCCTGCTGACAGTCTCACCTGGGCCTCCTTGCCTTCTGACTTCAGCCAAAAGAAGACACTTCTGGTTTGACTAACAGGAGACACTGGCAGGAGATCAGAGGGAGGGAGGAGAATGAGATCAGGATATTTATTACGCCCCCCCTCCACTGTGATTTTGGCAGTTACTGTGTCCCTCTACCAAAAGCCACAGCCCTACTGGGTGGCCTGCAGCCATGGGTACGGCTCTGGCCAGGTACATTAACAAGGTTCCCTCTCCTGCCTCTTCAGGCCCAGGGTAGTGATTCCACCCCAGTTGCAAGCCCCAGGGTGTCTCACCATTCCTGCCCACACCTGTGTGAATAGTCCCTTCTTTAAACCTTTTCTGGTGTGCCCCTGTTTCCTGAACTGAATCCAGAGAAGCTGGCCAGAGAATTGGGGAGGACCCTCTTTCTTTTGTTTTTTAAAGATGACCGGTAAGGGGATCTTAAACCTTGACTTGGTGTTGTCAGCACCACACTCTCCCAAGTGAGCCACGGGCCGGCCCTGAGGCCCTCTTTCTAAATCCCCACCAAAAACCAGAATCAGGAAAGTTGTAAACAGATCCCATCCTGGCTGAAATGACCTCTTGGCCACCACTCCGGGCAGGGTCCCCACCCTGAGGGGTCCCTCTTAGCCCACCTTACTCAGTCTTAGGCCTGTAGTTACCCTGCTGGGAGAATGGGGCAGGGAGGGAGCTCTGAGTGAGTGGACATGAGTGTGGGAGGAAGGGGGGGATGACTGGCAAAGGGGAGAACTGGGATGTGGAGAGGGACCAGAGGGCAGCAGCGGAGGTGGAGCCTTGACAGCAGTCTCCACCATACCCCAGAGCTCGTCATATATGCCCCCGAGAAGCCAACCTCCCTGAACCTCAGTTCCCTGTCAGTGAAATGGGCAATTAATACCCTCTTCACGGCATTTTCTTGTGGGAAGCAATCAAATGTGAGGCTCAACCCATGAACTAGCTGACGTAAAGTTGCTCTACAAGCTGAGAATAGCACATTCCCCGTTATTAACTGGTGCAGGGAGAGGCCATTCTGCTGATTCTTTGTGCCAAGAGCTCCAGCAAGCCATCTAGAGGTGGGAGGAGGGTGCTACAGAGATGCCCTGGCAGGGCCCTCAAACCCACTGCTTCTTGAGAGCCAGGCTACAAGCTCTGGAGGCAACAGGCTGGAGCCTGAAACCTATACTTACTGGTTGTGTGACCTTAGGAAAGTCACTCCAGCTTCTGGAGATTTTCTTCTCTGTAAAATTGGGTAACACTTTTTACCTCATAGGTTTGCTGTGAGGATGAACCAAGTGCATTTAATCAAGTGCCCAAGAAATACTTATTTTATTTTTATTTTTTGTCTTTTTCGTGACCGGTAAGGGGGTCACAACCCTTGGTGTGGGGTCACCCGCACTGTACTCAGCCAGTGAGCGCACCGGCCATTCCTATATAGGATCCGAACCACGGCGGGAGTGTCGCTGCGCTCCCAGCGCTGCACTCTCCCGAGTGCGCCACGGGGCTGGCCCTACTTTTATTATTTTTAAAACTTCCCTTTCTCCCTCTGACTCTCTCCCAAGCTGCAACCGGGAACTGACTGACTGCAGTATGTTTCCTCATTCATTCATTCATTCATTTCAACATTTATTAAGCCAGACAATGTGCTAAATCCTAGGAACACGAAGACTAGTAAGCCATCAAAGCAAGAACAATATCTGTATTACTTCATGGTTGCATTCCTGACCCCTGGTTTCAATAAAAAGTGGCCAAATGAGTAAATGTATTAGCTATTTTCTTGACCTCCTACTACATGTCAGATGGTAAGCTACACACTTTATCTGCATTATCTCAGTGGATCCCCAGAATAACTCTATAACACAGGGCTGGTGACAAATATCATGTACTGATGAGAAAACTGGGGCTTGGAGAGGTTAAGCAACTAAGTTGACCAAAGTCACAAAGGCAGGAAATGGTGGCAGCCAAGTTTCAATACCCCACCTCCATGAACGAATGACTTTTCTTCATCATCATGGTCATTATCCCTGACCTCCAGAGGCTTATAGTCTAGTGAGGATCCGGTGGCCTTTCCCTCCTCAGACTTACCCCCGGGGGGCCCGGGCATAGCCACAGACTTGTTTTGTATCTCCGAGAAAAATATTTAACCTCCCTGAACCTCAAGTTCTGCTTCTGGGAAATGAGGTTTGGTGGGTGTTAAATGAGAAAATGTGGAGGAAATGCCCACACGTTGCCCAGTATACAAGAGGCGCTTGGTGAGTGTTAGTCTCCTTATCTCCTCCTTCCTTTGTGCCCTCTGGGGCCGCTGTTTGGGGACCGTCGGCCCACACCGGTGCTGATCACGGGTGCAGAGGACGCCCGTGCGGGGTCGCCCCTCCCCAGGTCGAGCTCTCCGGCAATGCCGAGCGCTGCCTCTAGGGGGCGCCGCAACGCCGACCCCGCGCCCCTGGGGTTGTCGTTCCCGCTGAGGCCGCGCGGGGCCGCCCGGGACCTGACTTTTCAGGACCCAGGACGCGTGGACAGCGGGGAGGTCTGAGCCCGAGCTGAATCAGGGATGTTCTCTGGCACCGCAATAGTAATTAGTAATAATAAACAACAGTAATAATAATAGTACTACCAAGGTCAAGGTTTCAGATCCCCTTACCAGCCAGCCGCCAAAAAATAAAATAAAATAATAATGGTGAGAGTAATCGCACTAGATCCCATGGTAGCCGGCTGTTACTGATTGAAAAGGCGCGTTCGAGTGCTGGGAGGCCGTGGGGCTTAAGGGAAGGAGCCAGGCCTGGAAACACAGACCACTCACTCACCTTACACTCTGTACCCTTGGGCTGGCTTCTCTGAGACTGTTTCCTCAGCTTTAAAATTGGAAATATGGGCCGAGCCCGTGGCGCACTCGGGAGAGTGCAGCGCTGGGAGCGCGGGAGCGCTCCCGCCGCGGGTTCGGATCCTATATGGGGATGGCCGGTGTGCTCACTGGCTGAGCGCGGTGCGGCCGGTCTCAAAAAATAAATAAATAAAAATAAAAATAAATAAATAAATAAATAAAATTGAAAATATAATCATATAGCCATTAAGAGGAATAAATGAGCTAAATAAATAAAAATAAAAATAAATAAATAAATAAAATTGAAAATATAATCATATAGCCATTAAGAGGAATAAATGAGCTCTTGGAGAGCAACTTGGGAGAAATGTGTTTATTGTAATTCTCACCTCTAACCTCTGAAGAAGCTGTGGATTAAATTCCTTTTTCAGTTGAGGATCATTGGGGGCCCTTGGGTTCCATGGTCCTCCATGAGTCTCTTTCTCCCGGCACAGCCCAGAGGCCAGTCCAGGAACTCACCCCCTAAAACCACCACTCGGCAGCTTTCCCACTCCTCTCTGGAGTTACCTGTTCACCATCAGACCCTCAGCCTCCTCTAGGCACTGTCCTTCCATCTCCAGGTGCAGGCTCAGGACTGTAAACTTCCTCTGGCCATTCCCACGACACCCCTCCAACTGAAGCTATGCCCCTTCTTGTGTCTACCTACCACTTCTAAAACCCATCCAAGCACCTTCTCCAGAAAACCTTTCTTGGGTGCTCTCTCCCGAAGTCCACAGCCTTTGCCCGTGTTGTTCTCTCTGCCTGGAACACCCTTTTTCCCAGCCCGAAAGCCTGGGCACAACTTAAATATCCCTCCCTCCAGGCAGCCCCCTCCCCTACGTTCCTGCAGTCCTTCTGCTTCCTCTAAACAGGTGGCAGCATGGGGGGGGGATGTCTTGTTTAATGCTTAATCTCCCCACATTACATAGTGATGCCCCTAAGAACAGGAATCTTATCTATTGAGGGCTCCATGGTATGCCCAGGCCTAGCCCAGTGACTGGAGCAGAGTGAACATTCAATAAATGCATGTCTGATGAATGAGTGATTGCACGCATCTGGGTCCACTCACTAAGGCTTCTCAACAGCCTCAGCTCAGAGACACATGCACAGTCACATGAATGAAGGTACACACACAGAATACAACACAATCATGCACATGAACGCACACACACACAGAGTCATAGTCACACGCAATAGACACACACACACAAAGCTGAATTAATTTGTGTTTATCACTCCTTCTCTGTGTCTGGGTACTTTTGTGCCCTAGGTATGTGTTCATTCTCTTTTGTGATGTGGGGTCCCTGAGAACAAGAGTTGTATGTCTTCTACCAGCCTAGTAGCCCCTAGGAGATGAGAAATTGCCCCCATCAGACTGGGAATCCCAGAGGAAATGTTATGTCTCTCCAGCTAGCTGGGGGTCTGGGCCAAGGAGTGTCTCCCTCAGCAGCCCAGGGGCTCTTGGGTCAAGCTGTCTCCCACATCAGACTTGCAGCCTTTAGGGCATGGCTGTCTCTCTCCCACTAACCAGCCTTGGAGCCTCAAGGACAGAATGGGTCTTCCCTCATTAAGCTGGGTACTCTGGGAGCAGAGCTGAGCTGGATTCCCCCATCAGACTGGTGGCTCCTGTGGGATTGGTCATGTCTCCCTGACCCCTCTCCATCCCTGCCATCTGACCACACAGAGAACCTCCTCCCATCCTGATACAGCAGTTAGGACTGGGTTGGGCTGCAGAGGCTTTGGAAGCAGCCACAAATCTAACAGCAAACCGCAGTGTGAGGGACTGGTCCTGTAGGACCCTCTAGGAGGTGGCAGGATCAGAGAGGCCCTGGTAGGGGTGACCTGGCCCAACTCAGTATGGCCCAGCAACTCATTCATGCATCAGATCACTAACCAAACCAGTCCAGAGTCCCTGGGCCTGGCCCTGCAGTACTCCATTTTTATGATGTCATTTAATTCTTTCACCAATCCCATGAAGGAGGTGTGATCATTGCTCCATTTGTAGATGAGGAAATTGAGGCCCAGAGAAGAGGGGTGACTTTCCCTAAGTCACAGAGCTGGGAAGTAGCAGAGCTGGGCTGCCCACTACCCAGGCTGCTCCCACCCAGGTTTGAATAACACTTGGGAGATAGATTCCACAGGGAGAGAGAGGTTTGGAGGGGACGCCCAGGTTTCTGGCTTGGAGCCCAGGTGGTGCTGAGACTTGGATGGCTGGAGTGGGGGAGTGCCTGTCAGGGAGGTGGGAACAGTGAGGAGGAGCAGGTTGGACAGGCAGCCAGCCAGGGAAGGCAAGAGATGAGCCTGCAACCCAGGCTTCCCCACTCCCAGCATAAGCATCCCCTCCCTATTCAGTACCTGCCACTGGAGTCCTGGGTTCAAATCCCACTCACCATCTGACCCCTCTCTAGGGAGAGACCAGGGCACAGAGCGGGTGAGGTCAGCACCTGGGATTCCTGCTCCTTTAAGCCTTTCCCAGTGGAGGGTGTGGCCCTGGCTACAGGTGAGGGGGCAGAGTTGCCACATCAGCAGGGCCAGCCCTGCCCCTCCCCCAGTCCTGGAGGGAGGTCCCAGAGGCCCCAGAGGATGGTGGGAAGTGGGTGGGGAGAAGGGGCTGAGCCTAGTTGGCTGGAGAGGAGGGGACAGCCCTAGGGGTGGGTAAGGGAAACTGCGCGTGAGTGTACCTGACTGTACTAGGTTCTGTGTGTCTATGAGGTATCTGTGAATGTTCCAGCGTGTATGGGAGTGTGTACAAAATAAGTGTGTGCTTTGACTGTGAAGGTACAAGTTTGACCTAAGTACACCAGTCTGTGCAAGAATGGCTCTGAGTACTTTGTGTGTGCCTTTATGTCTGTATGGATGTCCCTGGGTGTGCAGGAGTGAGTATGAACGTGTCTGAGTGTGTTCCTTTTGGCGTCTGTGTGAAGGTGCTTAAGTGTGCACGCGTGTGTGTCTTTGTCTTTGTCCTTTTGTCTGTGTGGGTATTGTGTACTGGAGTGAGTGGGAATGAATGTGTATGAATGTGTGCCTTTGTGTGGATATAGCTGAGTGTAGAAATGATTGTGGATGAGTTTGTGAATGTCTCTGAGTGTGTCTTTGTGTGTACCTTTGTGTCTGTGCGTGACTATGTGAATGCCCCTGAGTACGCAAGAGTGTGTGATTGTGTCTGTGTGTCTCCAGACTGCCTTTGGGTGACCAAGTAGACAAGTGTGTGTGCCTCTGTGTGTTGCTAACAGACTCCTCTCAGAATAAGCCCAAGCCTTTGTGAGGCCACGTCTAGCAGCCCCCCTCCAACTGACCCCTGACTCATGGAGACATAGAGCCTGCCCCATCCTCAGGAAGTCCCAGCCTTGTGCCCCCCTGTCCCTTCCTGGTGACTCACTGCCCTGCCCCATCCCCAGAGCCTCCTGCCTTCAAGAGCAGTCCTTATCTTGCCCATCTTGCCCCCTCCCTACCCAGTCCCCTCCTCCAGGCAGCCTTTTGTGACCAGAGAAGGGGGACCTAACATTAGCTAAGCATCTTCTATTGTACCCCCACTTGACAGATGAAACCAAAAGGCTCAGAGCACCTGCTGCTGGTCAAACAGTGGAATGTGTGTTTGATTCCATGACTGTTAAAGCTCACGGTAGGATCCCTGGCCTGGGCCAGACATCATCAATGGCCCTAGCCCGGGGCTCTGGACCTGGGAAGGAGAAAGGGAACTGACATTTGGTGAACCCCCAGCCACTTGCTTGGCCCTTCCTATGTTGACACTTCATTCACTTCAGCCTTGCTCAGAGGGGTGAGGCAGCTCGCCTGGGGTCACCAGCCAGGAATTAGCTGAGCTAGGACTGGAACTAGGCCTCTCTAGCTCTGGACCTCATGCTGCTAGGGCGGTAAGGGCGGGATCAGTCCAGGGCTGACTCTGGCCTCTAGACAGAAAGGAGGAGAGTACGATGAGATGTGGGTAGAAATGGGGAGGGACACCGGGACAGTTCCAGTGCGCATTACCCGGAGCAGGGTGACACAGTCTCATGTGAGTCCCAAGGACAGTCCCAGCAGGACTTCCTGTTTCAACCAGAGCTCAGCTCCCTGCCCACGGACCCCCTCCCCTAGACTGAAGGGGCTGGGTTGGGGGAAAACGTGACTAAGTGAGCCCAGGCTTGAGCAACCTCCCCTCTGCCTGATCACAAGTGTTTGAAATTCCACCATCCCACTGACCTCCATCCCCTTGAGCCTCCTTTCTTAGAGCAGAACCCCAGGCTCCCAGGATGTGTTTGAGGTCCCCAGCCCAGCCTGAGGGAGTCTGGTTGGAGCAGAGGGTACCGGATTGATGGAAGTTCTGGACTCCTTCTGGGATAGGGATGCAAACAGAGAAAACAGGACAAGGGACCAGCAAGGGGCTTCTGGGGAGGGCTGGAACTTGCTCTTTTCACCCTGGGTCTCATATCATTCTCCCAACAGCCTCTGGGGCAGCAGACATTGCTTCCTTGTTTCTGAAGAGAAAAATGAGGCTCTGAGAGGCAGATGCACAGCAAAAGCAGGCCTGGGATGTCATCTTCGGCTTCCTCTGGATCCCACGCCTGGCTTTGGCTGGCGGAGGAGGCCAGAGAGGCAGGGATGTGAGAAGCAGGGTTCTTGGCTCTGCGGGGAGGAGCACCAGAGGAATGCTCCCCCCAAGTGCTTTAGGAGACGGGCTCGTCATGAGGCTGCATGGGGCAGGGAGAAAGACAGGGCTGTGGCCCTCGTCTCCAGGCCCCACAGAGTCTTCATGGGTACTCAGGAAGCAGGACAGCGCCACTGACCTGGGTGTCTCCACCTTGCCTCAGCTGTGGGCACCCAATGCTCCGGGGTCTGAAGCTCAGTGATCACAGACAGTCTGCACGCAGGGTCTTTCCTTCTGTTCTTCCTGCACGTGCTGCTGTCCAGCATCATTGCTGCTCTTGGCTCCTATAACTCATGATCCTGCCACAGCCTTCTCAGGGTCATTCCCTTCCTCCCCGAGAGAGGATCCACTTGGTTCAGTGAATCTGATTCCTGGAGGGCAGCTTCAGGCTGGACCACTTCACAGGCCACCAGCCGGCTGAGAGAGAGCCAGGTCCTGGGACAGGCCCACCTCTGGTCCAGTTAGTGGTAGGGCAATTGGGTCACTTGGTTCAGAGTATGGTGACCTAAGAAATCCTTACAAAGGGCCGGCCCGTGGCTCACTCGGGAGAGTGCGGTGCTGATAACACCAAGGCCACGGGTTCGGATCCCACATAGGGATGGCCGGTTTGCTCACTGGCTGAGCGTGGTGCTGACAACACCAAGTCAAGGGTTAAGATCCCCTTACCGGTCATCTTTTAAAAAAAAAAAAAAGAAATCCTTACAAAGCACTGTGGGCAAGGCAGCACTTAGAGCTTAAACCACTCCCCTGAATCCAGACCCAACAGAGTTGAATTTCAGTGGCTGCGTTGATGGACAAGTGAATGAAGTCAGCCAAGGAGCCCCGGGGCTCTGTTGAGTGAGGCCTGTGCAGTGAGGCCTGATTCCTGTGTCCTTGTAAGGGGCTGTCCAGGATCACCATCACCCTGAATCTCTCTGCTTCCATGCCTGTGGGCTTGGGTCCCTCACACAGGTCTGCTTCTCTCTGTCCTGGAGATCCGGGGCAGCTGGAGCTCTTTGGTACCACCCCAGACCCAGGGGTACAAACACACGGCCTCTCTATCTACAGGTCTTGCCCTATACCCCTGACCCTGGATCTCACAGCCTCTCTCCCTTGTTCCCTTGCTGCCTGGGTGTCCGGTTTCCGGGCTCCATGGGTGGCCCTTCCTGACCCTGGCCTGGCCTTAGGGGAGGGTGGAGGTGGGAGGGGAGTGCACAGTGCAGCTCTTGTTTAGGGGATCAGGGTGGGGCCAATGGCTGCTCTGTGTTCCAGCCCCTGGCTTGAGTCTTGGCAGGCTAGAGGGTGAGCGACCTCTCTGCCTGCAGCATCATCTCAACCTCCGTTCGGCTGGCAAAGTGGGCCCGGAGCCACCGTGGAAGCTGCCCAAGAAAGCCCTTAGCTGGGCTCTCCTTCCCGGATATTATTGATCCCTCTGCCTTTCGCTCCATCTCATAGTCTGGGCCCTCGGCCACTACGAAGGCAAGAATGTGTCTGGTATGGCCATGGCCAGAGACTGGGTGAACATGACACTGGTCACAAGGCTTCAGTTCAAATGCCCATCTGAGAACGGGAGCTTAATACCAACAAGACTCAACTAGTGGCATGGGAACCAGTGAGGGGGATGGGGGATCAGTGAGGGGATGGGGAACCAGTGAGGGGGATGGGGAACCAGTGAGGGGATGGGGGACCAGTGAGGAGATGGGGGCCCAGTGAGGGGGATGGGGGCCCAGTGAGGGGGAAGAGTCTTCATGGGTACTCAGGAAGCAGGACAGCGCCACTGACCTGGGTGTCTCCACCTTGCCTCAGCTGTGGGCACCCAATGCTCCGGGGTCTGAAGCTCAGTGATCACAGACAGTCTGCACGCAGGGTCTTTCCTTCTGTTCTTCCTGCACGTGCTGCTGTCCAGCATCATTGCTGCTCTTGGCTCCTATAACTCATGATCCTGCCACAGCCTTCTCAGGGTCATTCCCTTCCTCCCCGAGAGAGGATCCACTTGGTTCAGTGAATCTGATTCCTGGAGGGCAGCTTCAGGCTGGACCACTTCACAGGCCACCAGCCGGCTGAGAGAGAGCCAGGTCCTGGGACAGGCCCACCTCTGGTCCAGTTAGTGGTAGGGCAATTGGGTCACTTGGTTCAGAGTATGGTGACCTAAGAAATCCTTACAAAGGGCCGGCCCGTGGCTCACTCGGGAGAGTGCGGTGCTGATAACACCAAGGCCACGGGTTCGGATCCCACATAGGGATGGCCGGTTTGCTCACTGGCTGAGCGTGGTGCTGACAACACCAAGTCAAGGGTTAAGATCCCCTTACCGGTCATCTTTT
>NW_007728596.1:159166-161013 GCF_000696425.1 Galeopterus variegatus | reverse complement strand
GGGGGGATCAGGGAGGGGATGGGGAACCAGTGAGGGGATGGGGGACCAGTGAGGAGATGGGGGCCCAGTGAGGGGGATGGGGGCCCAATGAGGGGATGGGGGCCCAGTGAGGGGGATGGAGGCCCAGTGAGGGGGATGGGGGCTCAGTGAGGGGGATGGAGGCCCAGTGAGGAGATGGGGCTCAGTGAGGGTGATGGGGACCAGTGAGGGGGATGGGGACCAGTGAGGGGGATGGGGGCCAGTGAAGGGTTGGGGTCCCAGTCTGAGGGACGGGGAGCCAGTGAAGGGGGAATGGGGCTCAGTTAGGGCTTGAAGTGGGAGAAATGAGTAGACAAAGCTTTGGGGCAAATTAACTCCATGATTCTTTCCTACTTTATCTCTGGTCCCAGAGTCTACCAGCCCCTCACCCCCATACTCAGCTTGACTGTGAGGGACATGTCTAGGCACCTTGGTGTCAGGCACTCCTCTGAACAGCTGGATGGAAACTGGAGACCTGTGTCTGCTGGGAAGGGACCCAGACAGGCAACACTAAACAGTCCTGAGCAGTAAACTGTGAGGCCTTAGGGGCTAGGGGCCAGGGCTGGGAGTGAGCCGCTAGAAGCCAGTGAGAGGGAGGCCTGGCCTGGGGCCATGGAGGGCAAGGAGCCTTTCCCAGGTTTTCTTATTTTCCAGGAAGTTCCTCCCAACTCTGGGGTCCTGTAGGCTGGAGGCAGCTTTCAGTAAGGCATTTTGAATCCTGGGAACAGAAGCTGCTCTACTCAGGGACCTCGGGGGACGCCCTCCTTGCACCCTCAGATTACAGTCCTTGGCAAGCCTCTAAGACTGGGAGGGGAGGAAGGGGTAGGCAGTGGGCCCACACCTCAGATTCCTGGGGCAGGGCAAGAGTCAATATATAGATAGGTGACTTGGCCCCTTGTGACTTTCCCCTCCCCCAGCCCCCTGCCTATCGCTTTCCTCTCATCACTAAGACCCCAACTCTTCTGCAAATGACCTCCCTCTTGATTGAACCCACCTCTGACACCAGATTCCCCAGCTCTTTCTGAGTCTCGGTCCCCTTACTGAGCCCAGGTCCCCCTCACAGAGTCCTCACACCAGAACTGGGGCCATCTTTCAGTTGCATGTTCGGGCACTGCCCTGTCTCACCTGCGGGGAGCGCTACCTTGACATTGGCCCCATTCACTCTGGCTGTGCTGAGGCCCTGTTGTCCAAAGAACTGCTTATTTGCAATCATTTGCATAGGGCCATTTAATATTCAAATGTCCAAGCCTGGGCTGGTGAGGAATGGCTCCTATGTATGCTGTTTGCATACTTTCTTTTTAGTGAGGAAAATACCCAAACCCTCTTCCCTCCCTAGCTCTCCAAGGTCATCCTGTTTGGAGTCTGACTTGAGGAAAGCCTTGGTTGGGCTCTGCAGAGAAGGTACAATACAAAATGTTAAATAGGAGCTAGTTTGGGTACTAGATCCCAGAAATATGCTGAGGACAGGACTGGGTGGGAGAAAAAGCAAGAGTCCCCTTTCAATTCCCTACAGAAAGCCAGGATCTGAACAAGAAGTAGAATGAGAATAGGTGGGAAGTTTCTTAGAATGTTAAAATTGAAGTGGTTCTTAGGGTTTCTCAGACTCTACACGGTGGCTACACAGCTACACAGCATACACACACCTCTGCTACTTTCTGCGTCCATGGCAGACATGATTAATTGATCAATTACTCTTTCCCTCCGAGCCCAGAGCCACTTCACCCGAGGCACCAGGTGGCATGTGAGATTAAATCTATTTGTCTTCTATGGGGCCGGCCTGTGGCTCACTCGGGAGAGTGCGGTGCTGATAACACCAAGGCCATGGGTTC
>NW_007728596.1:153483-159156 GCF_000696425.1 Galeopterus variegatus | reverse complement strand
TTTAAAAAAAAAAAAAAAAAAATCTATTTGTCTTCTCTGATTAGCTCAGCCTTTTCCTTTCCAGACAGGGAAACTGAGACCCAGAGAGGATACACAAAATGCAGATTATGAGGGTGGATAAGGGAGGGTAATGCTACTCTTTGTAAGAAAATCATCACAAAAAGGTACTTCTGGGTGGAATTATGGGTGATTTTTATTTACAGTTTTGCATTTCTCTGTATTTCCCAAATTCTCTTTGATTTCAATTTTTTTTTTTTTTTTTTTAGCAGATGACCTTTATGGGGATGGATCTGAACCCTTGACGTTGGTGTTATCACATCACGCGCTAACCAACTGAGTAACTGGCCAGCCCTCCCAAATTCTCTTTAAGCATGAATTTGTTTTGTAATCAGAAATTCCTCAATAATAATAATATCTTTCTTTTTAAAAACACTACACGTTACCTCCTTTAGGCATTCTCTAAACCAACCCTAACAACTGCTCTGGGAGGGAAGTGTTACTATTGTTATTCTCATTTTTAGAAGAAGGAAACCAAGACTCATGGAAGTCTCAGAAATTGGTCCCAAAGGTCACAACAGAAAGTGGCACAGCAGCTGTGCCGGCCCGTGGCTCACTCGGTAGAGTGCGGTGCTGATAACACCAAGGCCCCGGGTTCGGATCCCAGCATTCTCTAAACCAACCCTAACAACTGCTCTGGGAGGGAAGTGTTACTATTGTTATTCTCATTTTTAGAAGAAGGAAACCAAGACTCATGGAAGTCTCAGAAATTGGTCCCAAAGGTCACAACAGAAAGTGGCACAGCAGTGATGTTAGCCACATTATATACAATGAAGTCAATCAAAGGTTAATATCTGGGACGGTCTGGACCTATGGAAGAACGCTGATTTGCAGGCTCTTCTACATAACACATGTGGGGTGCCTCATTCTGGGGGGAGTGAAGGGACTTGCCCGATGTCACCCAGGACATCATGTGAAAAAACAGCCTGTGCCCCAGAGGAGGCTGCTGAGCAGACTGGGGAGAGATCAGAGGCCCTGGCATGATCTGCTCTGCCCCTCCCCAGGACCTGAGCACCTCTCTCTGCTAGGGACAAGGGGAATACTGTCCCCCGACTGAATGCAGGATGGCAGGACACCTCCTGTCAAGGCCCTTGCTATTCCTCTCAGCATGGAGGGGTGGGGGAAGAATGAAAGATGCTGAGGTATGAGGAGGGCGGGGATTCAGAGCACAGCCAGCAACAGGAGGGGTAGGGCAGGGTCTGGGGAAGGAGGGATGGCCCTCCCTCCACTGTGACTTTTGGAAAGGGCCATTTTGGCAGGAGCATGGGCCCTGTGCCTCCTGACACCCAGCTTTTGCAGTCATTGCCCACTGGTATGCCTGAGTCCCTCAGTGACTTCATCTACTGTCTCTAAACACCACTCCCTCCTGTGTGCCCAAAGCACAGGATGGGGACACCAATAGGCCGGTTCTCCAAATCTGTGTGACCTTGTGCAAGCCATTTCACCTGTGAGATGGAGGTGATCAACCCTACTTCCTGGGGCTGTTCTGAGTGTTAAAGGCAATCACAGAGGTGAAGGACCCCAGCTGGAGAGGGTGGAGCAGCCCAGCAACAAAGGCTAATAATGTGACAGAGGCTCTCCTCTCCCAGCCTGCCCCTCACTGCTGGCAGTGGCAGCACTGGCCAGGAGAGCTTGTGGGGAGGAGCCCTCTCCCTTCCTGCCCCTTCCAGCTGGGTATCAAGATCTGAGACCAGATGTGCTGCTCAGTGACTCAGCACTTTCCTGCCTGGAAACTCCTCCGGTCTGCCTCATTGGGGAGGGCCAGGCAGGGTGAGACAGCAGATTGGGGATGGGGGGGTGGGGCTGGTCCTGAACAACCTCAGGGGAGCAGTGCAGGGGGGGGGGCGGGGGGGGAGAGGTGGAGGGAGAGGGAAGGAGGAAAGAGGATGGTGTGGCTTGGACTCTAAGATGGGGATGGGACACAGGAGGGGGATGGCTGCTCTCCCAAGAGGTTGAGGGTAAGGGTGCCTTTGTCCACTACTCCACCTAAAATGCTCAAATGCTCACTCCTTCCTCCTCCCACCTGTTCACATCCCATCGGCAGTATTTCCAGGCCAGCCCAGATCCCTTTGTTCTGCCCTCCTGGGCCCAAATACCCACAGGATGCTCCCTTCCTTCCCGTTTCTCTCTTCCTCCTCCCAGCCAACCACCTCCACTTCCTCACCTCCCACTCCGCAGGCCCTGTTACTAACTCCTGGAAGCACGTGGAGACAGCTCTCTGGGAGATCGCCTCCTAATTGCCAAATCCCTCACCCAACCCAGCTGGATCTCTCAGGGACGGTACACACTGCTGACCTGGCCCTTCTTGGTGCTTTTATTAGTCTCTTTCTGTTGCTTATAACAAAATACCTGGAACTGCGTAATTTGTAAGAAACCAAAATTTATTGCTTACAGCTTTGGAGGATGGGAAGTACAAAGTCCAGGGAGTACATTTGATGAGGGTCTTGGTGGTGGCAACAGCAACCCAAGGGTCTCACATGGCAGAAAATAGCAGAGCAGAGAGAGGGATAATTCCTCATATACTCCCCCTTTTTTTTTTTTTTTTTTAATAAAAGATGACCGGTAAGGGGATCTCTACCCTTGACTTGGTGTTGTCAGCACCACACTCAGCCAGTGAGCGAACTGGCCATCCCTATATAGGATCCGAACCCGCGGCCTTGGTGCTACCAGCACCGCACTCTACCGAGTGAGCCACGGGCTGGCCCCATACTCCCCTTTTAAAGCCCTCAGAACCACGCCCCTGACCACCATTATTAATCTATTCACTACTGCAGGGACCTACAATCCAATCACTTCTTCAAGTCTCCACCTTTCAATTACCATAATAGGATCTCCCACCCTCTTAACAGTCACAGCAAGGATCAAGCTACTAATACAGAAAACTTTGGGGACACAATCCATATGAGTCTCTTTTCCTGGCCTGCTGGTTTCCCTTCTACTTCTGGGACAGTTTCTTCTCTGATCTCTACTTCCCACTCTCCCTCTTAGTTATGTGTTCTATAAGTTCAGTCCTTCCTAGGCTACCATATGGAGGAGTGATTAAGTGCATGGATTTTGGCATCATATGGACCTGGGTTCAAATCTAGCTCTGCCTTTTACTAGCTGTGTAACCCTGGGTAAGTTAGTTTACTTCTCTGAGCCTCAGCTTCCTCCTCCATCAAATGGGTTGATATTACCTACCTCCTGGGGATCACATAAAACCATGCCATAAAGCCTTCAGCACCGGGTCTAGCACATAGTAAGTATTCAGTTAATGGCAGTTATAGTTAATATCCTTTCTTCTTGGTCAGTCCCCCAGCACTCCCAGCTCCTACCTACTGGGCCTGTTCAGCTGGATGTTTGGCACTTCAGACTCCAAATGGCCAAAAGCAAAATTCCATCCCTTCTTTTTCCTCTCCGAATACCAGCTTCTCTTAATGCTCCTACTTCTTCTGTTAATGCTTCACCATCTTCCACAAGGCCCAGCCCTCAGGGCTGTTATGCATTCATTCAACAATCACTTACTGAGAATCCAAAGCTATGTGCAGGAAAGACGGATTTGAAAAGTCAGGCTGGCTGGTTAGCTCAGTTGATTAGAGTGTGGTGCTGATAACACCAAGGTCCAGGGTTCCATCCCTATACTGGCCAGCTGCCAAGAAAAAAAAAAAAAAAGAAAGAAAAATCATTGACTTTGCCCTTAAGGAGTGCACAGTCTGGTGAGAGAGACAGACAAACAATTAAATATAATAAGATAATTGCTCAATTAGAGGTTTGTATAGAGGACATTGTGTTTTTAGAAAGAGTGCTCAAGTCTGGCTAGGTTAATCCAGGATGCCTTCCTAGAGACAGTAGCATTGAGGTTGGCACTTGTAGGCTGAGTAGGGGCTTGAAAGGTGCAAACAAATTGGGGAGGGCCAAGTAATCAGCCACAGGTAAAGGGGTGACAGTGTGAGGTATGAGAGGGCAGCGACTAGAAACTCACATTTGTGCTTTATAGAGCTCCCTTGGGGGCAGCGTGGAGGATGCTGGATGGGGTGGAAGTGGAAGCAGCACAGAGACCCGGCAGGAGGATTAGGGTCTGAAAATTTACTCCTGCTGTGTCATGCATGGGCTGTGCAACCTTGGGAAAGTCACTTGATCTCACTGAGCTTCCACCCCTCATCTGTCAAATGGAGATAATAACAGGCACCCATGGGGATGCTGGGGAGGGCTAAATGAGCTAATGGAAGGGAAAGTGCTAAACACAAGCTGTTGTTATTGTAGAGAATCCACCAGGGCAGGCTGTGTTCCAGCCACGGCCCCACCTCAAAAATGGCCTCCCTGAGCCTCCTGCAAGCTGGGCCCAGTTCCTACCAGGCTGGGGGATGGGGTACAGGATGCAGGGGGAGGATGTGTACACACCTGACTCCAGATCCTGGCTCACTGGCTGTGTGACTTGGGGCCAGTGTCTTCCTCCTCTGAACTTCATTTTCCCAACTGCAAAATAGAGCTGAGAACCCAATCTGCAGTGTTGTTGGGAGGGTTTCGTGGTACTTGGTAACTGTACCAGGTACAGTTAACTGTAGACAGTTTCCTGTCCCCTCATCTCCTGTCCCCTCCTCCAGGATCTAGCCCCAAGATGAGCAGAGTGGGAAACAGTAAATATTTAATAACAGATTGGCTGAGAGCTGCTAACTGAAGGAAGATGTGGAGGAATCAGAGGACACCTGTTTCCTCAGCAGGGTCTTCACAGCCATCCCTGGGCTCCAGGAGCACCACAGCCAGATCCTGAGGGAACTTTTGCCTTCAGTAACTTCCTGGGGGAGTCTCAGCTAGCAGGGCCCCTCCCAAGACACCCCAGCCCCCTAACACTTCTCTACTATCCTGTCTCACACTGCCACTCAGGAGTACTCCATGCAACAACCTTCACTGAGCCCCTGTCCACTGTGCCAAGCCTGTCCTGGCACTACAGATTCAGAGAGGAAGGCGGCCAGTCCTTGCCTTCAGAGCCTCTAGACTAGCTGGGAGAGCAATGGAAAACATGTTTGCTAAAATGTGAATATATGTAGCTTGGCCAAGGACTGACTTTTGCGGAAATCAGACTTTGAGGAAGGGACTTAAATTCTCTGGGCCTCCACTTAACCATCTGTAAAATGGGAACAATTGTTCATAACTCTTTAGAGCTAACCCTCTGGGCCTCCACTTAGCCATCTGTAAAATGGGATCAACAGTTCTTACCTCCATGGGGCCATAGTGAAGGTTAAAGGAAGTGATTGTGTAATGCATTAAGGCAGGACCTGGAAGCTAGTCAGTCCATCAGAGGAGATACGATGGATGACTGCTCAGCAGGCTCTAGACAGAGGAGGGAAGGGAGGATTCTGCATGGGTAAGTTGGGGAAAACTTGACAAGAGGGGCATTTGAGCTGAGTCCCAAAGGATGAGAAGTGCTTTGTCAAATGAAAAAATGGGGAGAACGGGCCGGCCCGTGGCTCACTCGGTAGAGTGCGGTGCTGATAACACCAAGGCCACGGGTTCGGATCCCATATAGGGATGGCCGGTTCGCTCACTGGCTGAGCGTGGTGCTGACAACACCAAGTCAAGGGTTGAGATCCCCTTACCGGTCATCTTTAAAAAAAAAAAAAAAAAAGATGTTCGAAT
>NW_007728596.1:145788-153156 GCF_000696425.1 Galeopterus variegatus | reverse complement strand
GTTCGCTCACTGGCTGAGCGTGGTGCTGACAACACCAAGTCAAGGGTTGAGATCCCCTTACCGGTCATCCTTTAAAAAAAAAAAAAAAAAAAAAGAAAAAATGGGGAGAACGGGCCGGCCCGTGGCTCCCTCGGGAGAGTGCGGTGCTGATAACACCAAGGCCACGGGTTCGGATCCCATATAGGGATGGCCGGTTCGCTCACTGGCTGAGCGTGGTGCTGACAACACCAAGTCAAGGGTTGAGATCCCCTTACCGGTCATCCTTTAAAAAAAAAAAAAAAAAAAGAAAAAATGGGGAGAACGGGCCGGCCCGTGGCTCCCTCGGGAGAGTGCGGTGCTGATAACACCAAGGCCACGGGTTCGGATCCCATATAGGGATGGCCGGTTCGCTCACTGGCTGAGCGTGGTGCTGACAACACCAAGTCAAGGGTTGAGATCCCCTTACCGGTCATCCTTTAAAAAAAAAAAAAAAAAAGAAAAAATGGTGAGAAGAGGATTGGGGCGGGACAGTGAAGGACTCTGCATGCCCAAGAGACTGAGATTTATCTTAGAGACAACAGGAAGGGATTTAAGCAGCAGAGGGACAACGTCCAGATTTAGCCTTAGAAAAGGTTCCTCTGGGGCAGTGTGAAGGGATTAAGGGGGAGAGAGGGGTCAGGAGACTGGGTGAAGCTGGTGTCATGGTCCTGGGGATTGCAGCTGTGCCTGTCATCACTTAGTCACCGCCTCGTGCTCACCTACGAGTCAGTGATTCAAAAGTTCCCGTCCCAGGAATATGTCTGCCCCTTAACAGGAATTTACAGGGACAACGCCTTTGGCCAGAGTTGCCACCCAAGGGACTGAGACTGGGCCCCAGAGCGATCAGGCAGAGAGACTGTTGAACCCTCCTTTCCTTTCCAGCCCAGAGGTGCTGCCCCTCCCCCTGCCCCTGGACCTCCCCTTTGTGAATTTGTGTCTCTGTGGTTGTCTATGAGCTGAGGCAGCAGAAAGAGCATATTGGAGTGAGCCAGAGCTAAATCCAAATCCTGGTTCTACTACTAACTAGCTGTTTGACCTTGGACAAATTTCTTGTCCTCTCTGAGTCAGATTTATGGAACATGTTCAAGTTTGCAGTATCTTTTATATGTTCATACGTAAATGTATAGGAAAAGGGCAGAAAGGTATACAGTGCCCACTAACATTAATAGGGGGTGGGGTGGGGTGGTGAAGGTGTATGTGAAGAGGAAATTTCACATTTTACCTTATTTACTTCTGTATTATTTGGGCCTTTTACAAGCATGTATATTTTACATTATCACATTTGCAAAAAGCAGGGATGAACCTACCAATTTCATAGGTTATTGGAAGGATTTTAAAAGATCCTACAGATAAAACTCCTGCTGCAGAATTGGCCCTCGCCAAATATTAGTTCCCTTCTCTTCTCTTCCCCTGGCCTGGATCTGTGTTTCTACTTGTAACTGTTTGTCTCTTTATGTTTGTGTAACTGGCCTGTGTATATCTCCGTGGTTTATGGGTCTCTGAACTCTGTGTGTATTGTTTTCTTTTTTTTTTTTTTTTCCTTTTTGTCTTTTTTCGTGTCCGGCAACGGATCGCAGCCCTCAGTGTCGCGCCCGTACTGGACTGGGACCGGCAACGAGATCGCAACCCTCGGTGTTGCGCCCACACCTCGCTCAGCCAGTGAGCGGGAACCGGTCTGTATGTGGGATCCGAACCCTTGGCGGGAGCGCCACCACGCTCCCAAGCGGCGCACTGTAGCAATGCGCCACCGGGCCGGCCCTATATTCTGTTTTCTTATCAGTGAATGTCTGTGCATCTGGGAATGTGTGCATTTGTGTATCTATGTGTGTCTGTGTATCAGTGGGTATGTGTTTGGGTGTGTTTACAGTGTGTGTGTGTGTGTGGGGGGGGGTTGCATGTGTTTATCTGAGCTTGTGTTTCTATGTCTGCTTATACACGTTTCAATGTTAGTCTGGGGGCCGGCCCGTGGCTCACTTGGGAGAGTGTGGTGCTGATAACACCAAGGCCACGGGTTCGGATCCCATTATAGGGATGGCCGGTTAGCTCACTGGGTGGGTGTGGTGCTAACAACACCAAGTCAAGGGTTAAGATCCCCTTACCAGTCATCTTTAAAAAATAAATAAATAAAATAAATGTTAGTCTGTCTTAGCTTACCTATTTATGGGTATGTGTCAGTGTGTATCTGAGTTTGTATATTTGTGTTTGTATACATGTGTCTGGATGTGCCAGGCCAGTGTGAATTGGTGTGTATGTGGGTATGTCAACCTGTATTTGTGTCTCAGCGTGTTTGTCTCTGCCCCTGTGTAGATGAGGGGAGGGAGTGTGGGTCTTTGAGAATCCACATCCAGTTGTTCCCCTCTCTCCATGGGCGGGGAGCTCTGCCCACACATCTCAATCCCTCCCCCAGCTTCCAGAAGCCCCTGAGTATGGGTGTGTTTCCCTCCTAGCCCTGCCCTTGGGCACAGGGCCAGCCTTGCTGCCCAGGACTGGTAGTGTGGGTGTGTCTGCAAACACCTGGAGAGGAGGAGACCTACCAGCAACTCGCTACACCAAGCCTTACTAGCTGGCAGGCCAGGCTAGTCATCTCCCTGTTTTGGGGAACTGAGCCCCTCTCCTTGGAGAGCAGTGAGCCCTCTGAATCCCCGGGTCAGGAAATCCCTGCTCTCTCGGCGTAGGTCAGTGTCCATCTGGCTGAGCTTTTTGTGTTTGTCAGATGCAGCCAGACAGTTGGGGAAACAAAGCATGTCTCCATGGCAACCCGCCTCCACCTTCGAACTTGGGCAGTTCAGTGGTTTTTGCGGGGGCCCGGCGCTGGGATGGGGGTGGGTGATGAGGATGAGTTAATAAGGCTTCTGCATATGTGCACTGCACCCCCGCACCCTAACATACTTGAATACCTCCATGCACACTCCTTTCCTACCTGAGATTAGATGTTCAGATGGGAGAAACTGGCACCCAGAGAAGGCAAGTGTCTTGCCCAAGGACACCCAGCAAGTTACTGGCAGTGTTACCTGAGAACCAGAACCAGGTTAACTGCAGAACTCCTTTTGCACCACATGGTTTTCTCATTCTAGGACAAAACAATCATTTGAGAATATATATATGTATGTATCTTTTATGTTATTTATAAAAACTTTTTTTATTTTTACATTTTTAAAAATTTATTATTTTTATTTATTTTTTGTCCTTTTTGAGACCAGCTGCACCGCGCTCAGCTAGTGAGTGCACCAGCCATCCCTATATAGGATCCGAACCCGCGGCGGGAGCGCTACTGCGCTCCCAGCGCCGCACTCTCCCGAGTGTGCCACGGGCTCGGCCCTAAATTTAATTTTTATTTTTTAGGCGTCTGGCCACTAAGGTGATCCGAACCCTTGACCTACAGTAATGAAAAACATGTACACATGTACAGTTGGGTTCTGTGCTAACTTTTGACAAGCCATTGAGCTGGCCTGGCTGGATAACTCATTTCTTTTTTTTTTTTTAAAGATGACCGGTAAGGGGATCTTAACCCTTGACTTGGTGTTGTCAGCACCACGCTCAGCCAGTGAGTGAACCAGCCATCCCTATATGGGATCCGAACCCGGGGCCTTGGTGTTATCAGCACCGCACTCTCCCAAGTGAGCCACGGGCCAGCCCGATAACTCATTTCTATGCAGCCTCAGAATAAAGTTTCTCCTGACATTTCTACCAAGTTATTAAACTCTTACCATTTGCCCCTGCTTGTCTATGAGACTCAGTATTTTCTAATTACCGACTAACTAAAACAGACTGCTACAAAAATAAATTGAATGCTGGCACTCAGTTAAAACCATAACCATCCCCTATAACTTAGGGTTTCAAATTTTTAGTCCATTAAAATATCACTGTTCTCACTGATACACTTTATGGTAAGTAAAGGTTATAAGTTTTGATATATAAAATGTTTATGCTTATAAAATATTGCTTTTATTCACTTTATCTGTCAGCATTTGGGGTGTATTTTGTTTGAGGGAGAAAAGGAAGTTCTATTGCTAAAAGAAAAGGTTTGAAAACCACTTTTCTACACTGCATACAGCTAAGAAAGTGACAGTCTGCGGTCAGTCTCTGGAAGCCTGGAACACAGAGCTGGCGCTAAGGAGATAGCTGTTGGAAGACTGAAGGGAAACACGACCTGTTCCACACTGCAGACTGGGTAGTTGCAAGAGCTACCTCTCCTCTTTCTCCTCTCCTCTCCCGACTCGCTCACTTCTTTCTCCATCTCTCTTTTCTTCCCTCCCTCAGCCTCCTAGAAGCTGGCACCAACTCAGAGCTGGGAGCCCCTTAGACTCCATCTCAGTCTGGCCACACACCACCAACACCTTTCAAACCAAAGAGGGAAAATGGGTGGAATTAGGCTTGGGGCCTGATTTGAAGCCATGCTGGGAGGATCAAAGAAGACCTCAGCAGGGAGGTTGTTTGAAATGTTAACGTGGTTGCCACAGATGCCAGGAGCCAAGGATTAGGAGATGCAAGAATGCTGGCTGTGGGGATGGGACCTGCAAAGGCTCCTCCTCCTCAAGTTTTGCTGGGGGTCTTCAATATTGCAGGACTGCTCCATGCTCCATTACAAATCCAGCCCCTCCAATTGGTCTAAGAACTGAGGGGAGCCACGGGCACTCCCAACCCCGGGTTCTCGGTCCTTCCTGGTCTGCCCTATAAAATGAGGGAGGCTCAGGCATACCTTCGCCTGGCTGCCCAGTCTGGAGCCAGAAGTCTGCATGGGAGGAGGCCAGGCCCAGCAGGGGATGAAGTTGAGGCCTGTGGGAGGCTGGTATCCCAAGGGAGAGGGGGGTTTGGGGAGCCATGAGGGCAACAGTGGGGAGGTCCTGGGTTTTGAAAAGCAGAGGGGCAAAGCTGGAGGGCCCTGTGGCTACTGCCCCAAGCTTGGTTATTGCTGGTTTCTCCCTGGTGACAGGTTGGCAGCTTCCTGCCTGGTCAGGTGACAGCCTGGCTCCAGGTTGGACTTTGTGCCCTATGGACAGGGACTGCTGGGAAGTCAGCTCCCTCAGCTGCCAGCACTGCCAGTGAAGAAATGTAGCTGAGCTGAGCAATCATTAATCCAGGAAGCAGGAATCAGCTGTAACTGGAGCATAGGCTAGCCCTTCCCAAGGTAGCTCTCCCTGGGTGTCTCAGAAGCACGTCTGTCCATTAAGCCAGGGACAAGAGGGAAAACGAGCTGCTGACCTGAGGTGGTCCAGGCTGGGGATGGGAGGTGACAATGTCTGGGTGTTGGAATCAGGAGCAGGGAAAAGAATACAACCTTGACCTCCCCTCTCTTCCCTCCTCCGCACCTTCAAATCAGGCCACCTAATCTGTGGGTTGACTCCTGGGGATTCTAGTTTGTGGGATACCTTTCCTAAGGAATTATGTCAGCCACTGCAGGGCCAGCTGCATAGACATGCAAACTGTGCAGTGGCACATGGCCCTGGACTCAGAAAGGCTTTATGAGGGCCGGCCTGTGGCTCACTTGGGAGAGTGTGGTGCTGATAACCCCAAGGCCACGGGTTTGGATCCCTATTTAGGGATGGCCGGTTAGCTCACTTGGGAGAGTGTGGTGCTGACAACACCAAGTCAAGGGTTAAGATCCCCTTACCGGTCATCTTAAAAAAAATAAAAAAGGCCATGTGCTTGGTTGAATGCTTTGCTGTCGCCTCTTGAAATTCTTAATAATTTTTGAACTAAGGGCCATGAGTTTTCATTTTGCAATGGGCCCTGTAAATTATGTAGCCAGTCCTGGCCACTGGGGAGAAGGTGCTGGAAGGACTGGTGGGGCACAAGACTGACCAACGTTCCTCTCCTGACTACCCCTTCCAAAACCAGAGTATGTTTGCCTCTCTCCCTCCTCCCTACCCCATGCATCCAGATTTTATCCAACAGGCCAAGGCCTTGCAATAACTCTCTGCAAGTCTCAGTCCTGCCTGTAACACTTTTCCTTGGGTGCTCGCCAGCTAACAGAGGAAGAAGTAGGGTCGTCATGGCTAGTGCAAGGCTAGGCCAAGAGCACCCCAAGGACAGGGCCCAGTGTCTGATACAGAAAGGGTGCTCTGGGATTGTGGGCTGGATCTGAATGAATGGTGGTGAGACAGGAAACATAGGCCCAGCAAGAACGGTGGGTGAGTTGCCTTAGGGCCCCCAGATAGGGGGAGTGTCAGTGATGGCCCAGGTTCACCACAGCTGAGTCCCTGGGGACACTCAGGGGTTAAGGCAGGTTAAGGAGTTTACACTCTGCACCCTGACCATCCTATAATGTTATAGTGAGGGCTGTCTACAGTATGTCAGGGCTGACTGGGCTGGGTGCCCCAGACAAATGGGTCTGTGCCCTCATGGACAGCAGGACTAGGACAAAGCTGCATGACCAGGGTCAGGTTGGGTGATGCAGACAAACCCTCACTGGTGGGGTGATCACTAGGCCTTCTAGGGACTCAGGGAGGGGGTCCAAGGATGCTGAACCCACAGCTGGGCTTCAGAGCAATTTCTAGCCGCAGGGCTAGAAGCCTTTGGACCAGGCAGAGACAACGCACAGATGGTGGCTGTGGCTCCTCTGCTGCTAACCACCTCTGTGCTCTTGGGCAATCACTGTCCCCTCCTGGCCTCAATTTCCCTTCTGTACACTGGGGTAACACTCCTTGCCCTGTTTCTCTTAGAGCTTGCTGTGGGATCAGATGATCTAAATGGGTTTGGTCAGCTATAATAAAGCGCCAGAAGCCTGGAGGAAGTGAGCACAGCATTTTCATGATCCTCAAAGGCTTTCTTTCCTACCAGCTTCCCAAGTCCCACTTCTCACCTGCTCTAAGATAGGTAGGAAAGCCTGACCCAGGCAGTGGTGCCCTGGTGCCTCAAAGCCTAGCCCAAGAGTAAACTGAGGAAAGACTAGCCTCATCCCAGCCACCAAAGGGTGAAGCGATCACCCAGGAGGCCTGGGCCCCAGCTCCACACTGAGGATTGTTGGCGCCAGATGCGAGGGAAATGCAGTCTGTCGCAGGTCTAGGGCGTGTCTGAAGCCTCTTCTGGAGCAAACCTCCCGTCCGGTCCTGGAAAGAATTCTCCGAATTCCAGGATCCCCTATCACTTCCCAGACCAAACTCGGGACACCAACCCCAGCATTTCGCTCCCCCCCTCCTCCCCCAACCTCTTCCGAACCCGGCTCGCTTTGGTGCCCCCTCCGGGACAGGACCTCAGTACCGCCCCCTCCCGGACCGGCGCCGCGACACCGCCCTCACGGGCCGGGCCGGGCCGGCCGCAGGACTCCGGGCTCCCGGGACCACCTTCTCTGGGGCCCGGCCCTCGCCCTCCCCGGGGCCCGGGGGAGGCGGGGAGTGGCAGCAGGCAGCA
>NW_007728596.1:128124-145579 GCF_000696425.1 Galeopterus variegatus | reverse complement strand
GCAAGAAGAAGGCAGCGGGAGCCGAGGCCGCCGACCCGGTCGCCCCCCGGGCCAAAAAGGCGGACGACAAGGCCAAGAGGGCCAAGGGCAAAGGCCGAGGTAAGGTGGCCGAGCACCTGGGCTGAGCGCAGGGCGGCGCCGACGGGGCGGCGGGGTCGCTCCGCTGGGGGTCCGTGGCGTGTTCGAGGGGGCGACCCCCTAGGCACTGGTGCTGGGGGAGCGAAGGGCCCAGGGCTCAGCCGGGGCACCCCACCCTGGGCCGCCCCCCAGCACTTTCCAGACTCAGCACAGCCCCATTGGGAGGGGAGGGGAGGGTACCCCCGGCTGGGGCAGGGATCCCCTGGCTTAAGCAGGAAGTGCTGGCAGTCTGGCTCTGAAGCGGTGAGGCAGTTCCCCCTCCCCCAGGCTCACCCAGGTTCTGCCCTCTGCTGAGTCAGGGGGTCAGGGACTTGACTGTGGCCTGGGGCCAGTGGGAGAGGCGGGTGGCTTTGGGTCTCTGGTGGGGTCCCTCTGGGTCTGGAAGGTGTTTCAGCCCTCTAGACGGATCCGGGTTTCCAGCCCTACAAGGGACCCAGCATGGAGCCTAGCATGCCTTAGGTTCCTTACAGTGTTAGCTTTTCCCATCCGCCCCCCTCACCACTGCTCACCTGGGAACCAACTGCCCCTCCCTATCACTCCTTCCCCCAGCCCCGGTAGAAACATGCCAGTGTTGGAAGTGTGCTTACAGATGGGAGAAACTGAGGCCCAAGCTAGATGAAGAGGCAGGGGTGGGTATTTAAAATACAGCAGGTAATTCCCAGTTTTTCTGGGTTTAAGCCCCTGGGCTCCTTCTTTGGCCTGATTGGATGGGCAGCCTGAGGGGAGGGGAAGCTGACCTGGCCCATCCCTGCTGGGGTCACTTTACTTTTGGCCACTTGCTTGGTTCTTCCCTCATTTGGTGTGGAGGGCTCAAGTCTTTGCAAGACGGTGGGGCTCCCCTGGGGCTGGTGGACCTCAGAAGTCTACTTTACCCATATTCCTGCCAAAGTACTGGAGGTGAGGAAATGGCGGTGTGCGGGCCCATCCCATTCCGCCTGTGTTTACCCTCCCAGTGTCCTTTAACCACCTCCTCTGGAGGAGAATTAGAAGGAACACTTTAGGGGTCAGGAAGATGGTGGAAAGTCTTTTGTTTGATTGCATCCGGCCTGATCTTCCTTTTGGATAAGGGCCCTGTTCCTCTGTGGCCCAGCCACAAATAGAAGTCAGAGTGCTGGGGCTGGGATGGCCGATCCAAGCCCTGAGGGAGGATTTGGGTGAAGGCTGTTTCCAAGGCCTTGCAGTCCTGACAGGATTGGTGTCTGTCCCAGGGCTGCGCCACTGGGATTTGAAGTCATCCCCATTTCACTCAAGAAGGCATGGGTCAGAATTGCAGCTGGATGGATTGTGGTCAGACTGTCAAGACTGGCAGGCAAAAGGCTACTGGACTAGCGGTGTGCCCCAGAGTAATGGACCCTTTTCCCCTGGGAGACCAGCCTGGATGGAAGGGGCTTTCTGGAAAGCTGAGCCTGTGGCCCTGCTTCAACAGCCTGGGTTTGGAGTCATTGGGTCAGTGGCCAGGCCTCTCCCTGCCTTGTGTTTGGTATCCGGTGGCACTGGGCTTTCTGGGCAGCAGGTCGGCCTGATTGGAGTCCACGTGCATGGACAACAACTCCCTGCCCCTGGCTGTTGTTTCTCTGGGTCTGGAGGTGGCCCCAGCTACGACTGGAGGAAGTCCTGCTCCCTTCTGCTCCAGCCTTCTATTATTCCAATTGTTTCCTTGTCACCTGCCTGGCCCAACTTCTTTTCTGTTTATTAAGAGAAATAAATCTGATCTCTCTAATCTCCACTGGCACCAGCAGCCAGGAAGGGGAAGCCCAAAGAAGGCTTAACTCTTTTAGAGAGAATGTTCAGAATGGTGATTGGGGAAGGTGGGGAGGAAGGATACACAGAAAATTCCTGGGCGGTCAGGGATCTTTGTTGGAGGAAATCATTCCAATCTCTGAACCAAAAAGACCTAAGAGGTGTAGGTCTTGACTCCTCTAATCTGCCTCCCCTACTGTAAAATGGGAAAACTGAGCTTGGAGTAGAATTTTGAGTACTAGTCTTCCAGGACTCCCCTGCTGCCCTCACTGCCCTGCACTGACTTGGAAGAAGAGAGGAAATCTGACATTGATTGATTATCCTGAATGTATCAGGTACCCTGTATCCATTATCTCATTTGATCCCATTTGCAGATGAAAAAATTGAGGTTTAGGGACAGTGAGCTGTCCCTCACCAAAGTAGGATTTGACCTCCAATCACCTGCCTCCAAAACTGGTACTGTTTTCAAGACTCTCCCGAGGACATAGAGCAGATCTTCTCATCCAGTGCACTCTGTAGATGGGAAGTGGCCCAGAGAGAAGTGAGGAAACTTGAAAGAGTGGGGAGGGCCGGCCTCTGGCTCACTCGGGAGAGTGCGGTGCTGATAACACCAAGGCCACGGGTTCGGATCCCATATAGGGATGGCCGGTTGCTCACTGGGTGGGCGTGGTGCTGACGTTTAGGGACAGTGAGCTGTCCCTCACCAAAGTAGGATTTGACCTCCAATCACCTGCCTCCAAAACTGGTACTGTTTTCAAGACTCTCCCGAGGACATAGAGCAGATCTTCTCATCCAGTGCACTCTGTAGATGGGAAGTGGCCCAGAGAGAAGTGAGGAAACTTGAAAGAGTGGGGAGGGCCGGCCTCTGGCTCACTCGGGAGAGTGCGGTGCTGATAACACCAAGGCCACGGGTTCGGATCCCATATAGGGATGGCCGGTTAGCTCACTGGCTGAGTGTGGTGCTCACAACACCAAGTCAAGGGTTAAAATCCCCTTACCGGTCATCTTTAAAAAAAAAAAAAAAAAAAAAGTCAGACAAACGAGAGTTCAAATCCCCGTGACATTGGACAAGCAACTTCTCTGTGGGTTCCCTGATTCCATTATTGTCTTATGAGGAAGGGAGGAGATCTTCTCACAGGGGTGACCCTCCAACTGGACATTGCCTCGATGGCTCTGTGACCTTTCTGCCTCTCCAAGATTCTCACAAGCAAGGATATGAAAATTATGTGAATGTGAAGTCACCATAGAAATGCAAGAGGTTATTACTGTGTCTGTATAAGTTTAGTCACCTGTAAGGAAGGAATGGGCTTTGAGGCTGAGAAGAACAACTTTGTTGTCCTGGTCTGCCCTCTTAAACTACATGAAACTGGCAGGTTATTCACCCCTTTAAGCCTCAGTTTCCTTATCTGTAAAATAGGGATAATCAATCCTGGCTTTGCAGAAGTGTTTCAAGGATCAAATTAGATAACAGACATGCAAGTGCTTTGTGGACTGGGGAGCATGGTCCACATGGTAGCAGGTTTCTGCTGTTGTGATGCTGAGGACTTGGACGTTAGCTAAGTTCATTTTGATCCATGTTTGGAAAATAACTTACTTGGCTACATCTCATATTCCCATGATGATGATTATAATTAATGGGGATTTGCAAAAGGTTGAGTCTCACCTTTGTCTGATGGAAGGATTTGGACATACAAGTTAGAAAAACAAAACCAAACAGGAATCCATATTTTCCAGAAATATCACCTGGACTCTAGACAAGTGTGTGGGGAGGAAGTGTTTCTGGGACAGATGCCAGGACTGGAGCCTGGCATGTAATCAGGGGAGGCTTTCTGGAGGAGGTGAGCAGAGATTGGAAGGAGGGCAGGGTCCTGGCTAATTTGAAGGGGAAGAGAAATAACAGGAAGGCTGCTATGTGTCAGACCTTGATCAGGCATTTTTGTGAAAGTCTTCCCTTGTCCTCACAACAACCTTCCCACAATGGTGGGCAGTTATCACCATCTGTAGGTGAGAAAATAGGCCCAGAGGGGGAAAAGTCACTCAAGGTCACTCAGCTTCATTCATATGAAAAAGACATTTTTTACTATGTAGTGTCAGGCATCATTCAAAGTGACAAGAATACCTGAGGACAAGACAGGAAAGGTCTGTCCGTACACCCCTGTGGAAGTGATGTTCACAGTGTGGCAATGACAGAGCCACTCAGCCTGCCTCCAAAGGCCACACTCTCCAAACAAAATATGACCTTGGATGTGTTTATGACTTTGGAGGGGAGTAACCTCTGTAGAGTGTTAGACAGGACCAGCTTTGGGGAAGGGAGTATGTAGCCCTCCAATGGTCTCTCTTGGGCAGTGGGCAGTGGCTGAGAAGTGGGAGTGAGGATGGCACTGATACTGAGAAGACTCTGGGAGCCACCCTGCCAGGCCCAGCAGCCTTAACCCCATGAACTCACTGAGGTCTCCCCAAGTTCCCTATGGCCACTTGCTCAGGGAGGACTGGTGTTGGAGTGGGGTTGTGGAGACCCCTGAGTTTGAGCTCTGCTTTGCTGTATGACCTTTTGGCAAGTGCTGCTTGCTCTGGGCCAGATATGTCCTGTCTTAACAAAGACAGGGTTTGATGGCCTCTGAGACCCTTGCTGGTTCTAGGATTTTGTGCATTTGAGAATGGGCTGGAGGAGCAAGCTCGTAGAGATTGGGGCTGAGCATGGGGACGGCAGCTATGTTCAGGAGTGGAGAGCCTACTGTGGGCCAGCCAGATAAGACAAAGATCCAGTGGCCTGGACATCATAGGAAGGTGGCTAAGGAGAGTCCAGCATGAATTATGCCATCTGTCCCTGCTGAGGAAGGGGCCTGCTCTAAAGCAAAGTGAGGACCCCAAGTCTCTTTGGGTAGTGGACACTTTGTGTGTCTGAGGTCAGGATGGTATCTGTTTGCCTTTCAGTAACACTGCATGTGTTTTCACATTCTGTGCCATTGCTTGTACTTCCCCCCGCTTCGGATGTGCTTGCCTTCACTTTTCTATCCAGTGAACTCCTATTCATCCCTCAATGCCTGGCTCCAGTGTCATCATCTCCGTGATACTCCCAGGGGAAGTGACTGCCCCTAAACTCTAGAGCAGGGTGCTTAAGAGATTTGGAGTTGGACAGTATATGCTTTTCAGGCCACCTTCTTCTTGGCTAGGGGCACCTCAGTGTCTGCAGCCTGGGGCCGAGACCAATGTAATGGGGGCAGGGTTCCCTCTGCTATGGGATACATCCAGCAGCGGAGAGGTTTCCACAGAGGAGTCAAGTGTTCCTCAAAAAAAAGTGGCAGGGTGGCTGCTCTCTCCACCTCCTCTAGACTCGTGTGAAAGGACATTGTCTGCCTTAGGTCCAGATGGGAGAGGGCTCCTTACTCATTTATTTCACAAATACTTATTAAGTATTACTATGTGCCAGGCGCTGTCCTGAGGCTGAACAAGGAAGACAAGGTCCTGGTCCTCAGGAGCCTCATGATTTGAGTGTGTGTGTGGGGGGGGGACCAGACATTGAACAAATAATTAAGGGTCAAAAAGTACGACAAAAGAGGAAGCATAGTGATCCTGGGGGAGATCAGGGATGTGGCGCTTGAGCTAAAATTGAAGGATGAAGGGAAGCTGGGGTTGAGGGACTTGCAGCACTGGAATCAGGCAGGCACCTGCTCGGGGCTGGACCGGCTGGCTGTCTGGAGATCTTTGGGCACAGGCCTCACTTTTCTGAATACCCCGAGGGCAGGGGCTGGGTTGACTGACTCTTCCCTGCCCAGCACAGGGCCTGGCACTGAATGGCTTTGGGTGGTAGGTGGGTGATCTGACATGGGCCCCCAAAGCATGGACATCTCTGGATCCTGGATGCTCAGAGTTGATGGCCTGAGATGTCACAGGGAACCCTCATGGCACAGATGGGTGGTTGAGACCCAGAGGAGGAAGTTACTTGCTCAAGGTAACACAGCCAGCCAGCATTAGAGGTGGAACCAGAGCCCACACCTGCCAGGCTGACTTCCCCACTTCTTTGTTCAGACTTCAAACTGAAAACCCTGTCCCAAAGAGGTGCCTCTACCGGAGTGGGAAGAGCTAAGAAGGAAGTGGAGGCCAGGGGAGCCTCCCGTCCCCTCTCTTACCTCTGACACCTTCAGGGGCTCCTTCCAGCTGTCTCTCCCTCACCCTCGCTGGCACACATCCCAGCGTTCTCCTGGAAATTCCCTTCAGCCCTGGGAGGGGCCCTCGATCAGTATTCCCTCTCTGCTCTATGCCTCCCTGAAGTCCCTGAAGCAGGGCTGCCAGCAGGGCTGCTGAACTGGGGTGGCTGAACCCTGTGGCCAGAAAAAGCTACATGCTGTTGGCAGCCAAGGACAGAGGGGGAGCCTCCCTTTACCACTTGCCCCTTGGAAATCCCCCTCTTTCCGAACCCTCAAAGCTGTCTCAGCTGCTCATGGCCTGTCACATGCTGAAGAAAACTGAGAGGAGGCATTGTATATTGTTTGGGCCATGATGAACATGGCCGGGTTGGGGGAGTGGGTATACACACCTTCCATGTGCAGACCCAAGGCCACCTCCAGCCCCTTCGCTGACTTGGGGAAGGCAGCTTCCTTGAGCAGTAGGGGCGACATCTCTGCCTGCCGCCCCCATCAAATACCCCACTGTACTCTATGCCCCTGTGCTCCACTGTCCTCTGGGGCTGATTCATCAAGGGACTGTCAGCTCCACTCACAGGGTGCCCAGCTCTGTGCTTAACATGGAAGGGGAGATAGAGACAGCTCAGCCGACAAAAGGCTTAAACCCCGAATCTGTGGCAAAGTGCATGATTCCCAGGAGGTTGCTTGTAGGGAGATTACCAGGTAGGGCCCTCCTGCCTGCTTAGTACACCCTCTCCTCCAAGTCTCTGGCCAGGCGAGGCCTTCACCATCGTTCTCCAAGAGGGTCATGAGGTACTGAAGCCCAGTCTTGCAGTTCCCACAGTTCTGGTCCGTATGCTTTCGTGTCACTTACTTCTCCCCACCAGTCCTGTCCTAGTGTCTCCCATGCTCTCGGCTGTGGGCAGTACTCCTCCAGGATCCTGGAGCAAGTACTGCCTTTGTAGTGAAGGTACTTATGTGCCATCATCACTACCTCCACCAGTAAGCAAGTGCCACCATTGCCACCACCACTAGTGTACAGGTGTTACTTTCGCTACTACAACTAGGATGAAAGCCCCACCACCTTTGCCTCTGCCAGTTTCTGTTCAGCACATATGACACACCTACTGTGTGCTGGGTCTGGGGTTACTAAGAGGAGTGAGACAGTCACTGCCCTTAAGGAAACTTTTCTGGTTGGAAAAGGCAGATAGCAAAACAGAATGTTGTGTTGAGGCCAAGTGCTGGGATGGTGTTACATGGGGTGCTGGGGAGCCCTGAGGTGTGATCAGTACTTTATCAGAGGGCAGCACTAATGGTTGTGGGAGCACAGAGAACTGAGCTAGGTGCAAGGAAGACTTCATGGAGGAGGAGACTGTTGAGCAGGGCCTTGAGGATGAAAAGGCATCTTCCAGGCAAAGGGCAAGAGGAGATGGCAGGTGTGCACTGGGGAGTAGCAAACAGTTTTGTGTGGCTGAAGCTCTGAGAATGAGAAGGGTGTGCTCAGAGATGAGGCAGAACTGGTAGGTGGGGGCAGCTCCTGCAGAGCCTCCTGTGAAGGCCAAGGTACCTGCTACACTCCAGACATCCTTCGAGTCTCTTTGCATATGTGTCCTCCCTCAGCTTATGCCAAGAGATTTGGACTTGACTCTTGGGTGTTCATTCTGTTTCCCCTTACCACCTGTCCCTTTTATGGGCCTCAGTTTCCCCATCTGTAAATTAAGGGAGTTGCTAGCAGATCTCTGAGGTCTCTTCCAGTTATGACACTAGGACTCTTCTCTGTGCAAAGTAGGGAGACTGGTGCATATAGCTTGGTACAAAGTGTATGCTGAAGGACTATTTTCTATGCATGAATAAAATGCCAGCACTTCAAGGACTGCACTGTCATCAAACTCAGACTCTTAGCAAGAGATGGGCCTTAGGGAGGGTTAGGATCGGCTTTGACTCTCCTGTTTTGCAGGGAGGGAACAGAGTGTCCTGGAGCCACTGGGCATAAGAGGCAGCATGGTGTAGTGAAGGGGCTTGCCAGGTGGCAGAAAGGATGAGCCATAGGGGCAGTAGAACTGAGGGCTCTGGATTCCCAGCCCAGTGCACTCTCTGCTATACCATGCTGCCCCTAGTTGGGAAGACAGGACAGAGTGATGGTAAAAGAGACTCATTGCCCAGGCTGTATGTAAGGACACAGAAGTGAGAGTCTTGGACAGCCTAGAAGGCTTTTATTTATTTTTTACTTATTTTTGGTGGCTGGCTGGTATGTGGGTCTGAACCCTTGACCTTGGTGTTATCAGCACCATGCCGTACCAACTGAACTAACTGGCTAGCCCATAGAAGGCTTTCAGAAGAGGTGAGGCTTGGCTTGGGCTTTGAAAAACAAAGATTTATACAAGGGGAGATGAGTGAGAGGCACACAGCTCCACAGATGCACACAGACATGTGTAGTTTCACATGTTTACCTACATGTTCCATTACTTACATGCTCACATATACACCCCAACTGTAGATACAGGTATATACTCAACAAACACAATTGCACACTCATACTGATACACAAAAGCACATGTAGTTTCACACTCTTTAGACATATTTACACACATGCACACAGGCAGAACTGTTAACACACTCAAATACACACAAATCAGTGATATTCAGCCACCCTGGGACAGTTACAGTTACACAGACAAATACACAAAAGCACACATCCAGACATGAAAACAGACTCAATTATATGGATACAATCACACACAGATGATTATATAGAGAGGAACCCACATGTTCAGGGTCACACATACGTACATAGGTACACAACTACACAGCCACATTCAAGCACACAGTTACACACAAACGTGCAATTATATTTGCTCCTTCAACGTCATGCAGAGACATAGATAAGGTGGAGAGGTGGTGGCATGGAGCAGTGGGTACTGGAGTCAGTCTGGATTTGAGTCCTGACTCTGTAGCTTAATGCTGTTTGACTTTGGGTTAGTCAGTTGACTTCCAGGAACCTCAATTTCCCCTTCTGTAAAATGGATATGATAGGGCCGGCCCGGTGGCGCACTGCGCTAGTGAGCCGCTTGAGAAGCATGGCTGCGCTCCCGCCGAGGGTTCGGATCCCACATACAGACCGGTTCCCGCTCACTGGCTGAGCGAGGCGCGGGGGCAACACCGAGGGTTGCAATCCCGTTGCCGTCCCGGTCCGGTATGGGGGCGACACTGAGGGTTGCGATCCGTTGCCGGACACAGAAAAAGACAAAAAAAAAAAAAAAAAATGGATATGATAAAAGTACTTACCTTACAGAACTGTTTTGTGGATGAAATGAAGTAATGCATGAAAGCGGTTAGCACAGTGCCTGAAATGAAATAATGCATGAAAGTGATTAGCACAGTGCCTGGCACATAGTAAGCACTAAATAAAGAAGTGCTACTATTATTTTGAACACCATGATTACAGAAATACAGTCAGTTCGATACATTTGTACACACAAGCACGTGACACTCACGGGGTGGTGGCCGGTGGGCCCTACAGCAGCGGGGCTCCGGACCCCGCCTGTCTGGAGGCCGGCCCCTAGTTCTCCCAGCTTTACCGCAGTCCTCTGAGAGACGGCCCCTGGGCTGGGAGAGCGGACGACTCTCTGCATCACCTGGACCAGCCGGGTCTTTCCCCGTAGCGCTCTGGGCTGGGCTGGGCTGCTCAGCAGGTCTCCCTGGTCCCGGGAGGGGCGGAGCCGACAGGACAGGCTAGGCCCCGCCCCCACCGGCTCCACCCCCGGCCTGGCCATTGGCCGCAGAGCTCGGGGGCGTGGCCTAGCTGGGGCTGGGGGCGATCGCGGTGTCCGCCCGCGCGTCTTGTTTCCTCCCTCCTGGGGCTGCGGGCCCGGCGGCCGGGCTGGCTGGGTTGCGCTCGGGTTCCCGCGCCGGCTCCCGCGCTCGCTATGGGTAACTCACACCACAAGAGGAAGGCCCCCAGTGGCCCCCGGGTCCGCAGCTTCTGGCGATTCGGGCGGTCGGCAAAGCGGCCCGCAGGTAGGGGGCAGGGGGTGGGGGCGGGGCAGGCGGAGAGGAGGGTCTCCCTGCTGCAGCCGTCGCCACCGCTGCTGCCCCCTCCCGGGGCCTGGTGGGTGTGAGTGTGGGGCCGGGAATCCCCGCACATACCCCACCCCTCCCATGCACACAGACACACGTACACACTAATACCCACGGGCGGACACACGTACATGTTCACAGTTTACACAGTCACATACAAACACCCACTCAGGTATGGACATGCAGACACAAAATCACATGCACAATCACACCCACACTCTCGCATCATCGATGTCGGACGCACAGATCCTGAGACACAGGTACATGTACCTATGCATACAGTTTACACAGCCACACGAACTACACCCACGCTCAGTTTCAAGCACACAGACACACAATCACAGACACACATCAATCGTGTAGATACAGTTGTCCAGCCTCTTAGGCACACAGATGTACATACACACGGGTTCAAAACTGCACAACCAACCGGACTCACACTCGGGCCCGCAGGCAGACGCTAAGCCACTCGCGCACACACACTTGTTCCCCAGGCCTTAGCCCCCAACAGGCTGAAAGTTTGCAGGAGGGAGGGGAGACAAAGGTGGAGGCGAGAAGCAGGAAACCAGGGACTGGAGGCTCGGGACCGCCTCCATCTGGCGCGATCGGGAGTCGGACTGGTTCTCTTGGTTCCCTCCCCACCCCCACCCGCGCCACCACGGCCTCTCCCTGTCACTCCCTCCTGCGGTCCCCGAGGTCGCTGCCGCATCTCCCCCATTTCAATGCAGCCACCGAGCTGGAACGTAGCCCTTCCCGGCGTGCTGCGGGATCCCTCCGCGGGTCGCATTCCAGCCTGCAGGGGTGGATGGGGGAGGGAATGGGAAAGGCCTCTAACCCCAAGGCTGAGAGATGGGATTCCTGGTTTCCCCTAGGTTGTGCGGCAGTTCACTGTATCCCCAAGAGTCCCAGGGGGTGCTGGAGGAGGGGCCATCGAGGGTGCCTAGTATTCTCACCTGGTGAATCCAGAGATGGGGGAGGGCAGGGGGGTGGGTTCAACCTGGTGCTCCCCACCCCAAAGTGGGGGGTCTTCAACAGAGGCAGGACCCTAAGGGTGCCTGCTGGTCTGGGGGAGTGAGGGAATCCCTGAGGAGGTGGTGGGAAAATCCACCCATGTATTCCCAGGATGGCTTACATTCCTAGAGGTTCAGAACGGGGAGCCTGATGATCTCATCTCTGCATGTAGGGGGCCATGGATAGAGCCTGGGCTGGGAAATAGGGAGCTTGTGTTCTCGTTGTGGCTCTGCTATAGGCTCTGGTGACCTTGGGCAGATTCCTTCACTTCTCTGGACCTCCCTGACTTCTATAGGGGGCCTGTTTATAAAATTAGTGGGGCTTAGGTTAGGTGATTTCTTGGGACCCTTACAGTTCTGGCTAGCCATTTCATGGATGAAAAGACCGAGGTCCACAGAAGAGGGGTTTGTCCAAGGTCATTTGCCTATGGTGGTTTGAAGAATAGTGATGATAAGCAAAATAACAATATAAAAAGGGTTAATTAAGATCTTGGAAGATTCCTCAGAAGATGGGTGTTGAGAGACTCCAGGACCTTCCAGTAACCCTCTGTCCCAGCAACACTAAAGTTCTGGCTGTGCCCACCTGTCTCTCCTACTAGAATCTGCACTGAGCAGTGGCGATGGGGCTGCGGGCCCCATCTGCCCTCTGATGGCTATCTGATGGTTTCCTCAGAACCAACTGTGGGCCCAGACTTGTGACCAAAGGGAGAGAGAGGATAAGAAGTCCATTTACAGTCTCCTGCCTGTTGGCCCTTGAGGAAGAGGCTTGGGGCTTCTAGCAACCCTTGTGTGCTTCCAGCTCCTGCTTGCCACTCAAGGGTCAACCAGGCTTTAAGGTGTTCTTAGAAAAAAAAAAAAGCAGAAAGCAATGTCAAAGCAACACAGAAGTGTGGGGGCTGGGAAATATTCTAGGTTATATATCAAAAGTCTCCTGGGCTGGGATCAGCTTTAGAAAACTGAAGAGGTGGGGCCAGCCTGTGGCTCACTTGGGAGAGTGTGGTGCTGATAACACCAAGGCCACGGGTTCGGATCCCATATAGGGATGGCCGGTTAGCTCACTGGCTGAGCGTGGTGCTGACAACACCAAGTCAAGGGTTAAGTTCCCCTTACCGGTCATCTTTAAAAAAAAAAAAAAAAAGAAAAAGAAAACTGAAGAGGTGGCCTTAATTTGGTCTGTGATGTAACTGCAGGATTGGAATTAGTTCTGAATTGTTGATTAAAGGAGAGAAGATGACTGGGGATTTCTTTCAGCTGTGGGATGTGGTTGTGGGCAAAGGCATGGAGTTGAGACTGAGCATGAAGGTTGGAGAGAAAAGCAGTTGAGGCTCCATCCTTGTGTTTCAGAGGAGAAGAGGTTCCATTGTGAATGTAAACTTCAATCCCTTTGGTTTTATTTGTTTATTTATTTTTATATATTTTTAAAAGATGACCGGTAAGGGGATCTTAACCCTTGACTTGGTGTTGTCAGCACCACGCTCTCCAAGTGAGCGAACCAGCCATCCCTATTTAGGGATTCAAACCTGTGGCCTTGGTGTTATCAGCACCGCACTCTCCCAAGTGAGCCATGGCTGGCCCTAATCCCTTTGGTTTTACTTGTGCTGATGATTCTAAGGCCTCTCTGGCCTCAGCCTCTGCTCTCATAGGCCTTGGTGTGGGACTGGAGCTTGACTACTTATGCATTTGATTAGTTTGTGAGAGGAGGAGGGAGATAGTGCAAGGTGGGCACAGAGGAGTCTATCAGCCATAGGGAGCCAATGAAGGTGCTGGAGCAAGGGAAGAGTCTACAAAAGTAGTGTGTTAGGAAGATGGCCCCAGGGCGGGAGCACCGATGCTGGCAGGACTGGTTGGGGAGAGGGGTGGTGAGAGTGGAAGCACAGAGGCTATTGCAGTAATCCAGGGGAGAGGTGATGAGGTGAGGGCTGGGGACAGGGTGGGGCTGTGGGAGTGGAAAGGAGTGGAAGCTGCACAGACACTTCATAGGAGGTGGCAGAATTGATAGGACCTGAGATTAATCAGATGTGGGGAGTGAGGGCTAGAGAGAGCTGTGAAGACTCTGTGCTTGAGGCTGCTTGGCTGGGGCATGGTAGCAGAGATAAAAATGAGGCCCTGCACTAACTTTTTATATCAGTTAATTCGTTTCTCCTCTGACTGTCCTCCAACAGATTGACAAGGGAGAAGCTGCTTTTCTCCCCATTTTACAGATGAGGAAGCTGGAGCTCAGAGAAGTGAAGTCACTTGCCCAAGTCCTCACAGCAAGGAGATGGCTGAGCCTTGATTCAGATTCAAACCTGTCAGATTACAAAGCCTGTGCCCTTTATCAGTTTAGGGATAGATGGGTTTCATCCTATGATGGGCCTCCGTGTCCTCTGGACAAAGAAAGTCTGAAGCCCCGGGGGATTTGCACTCTATAGAGAACATAATTAGAAGAAGCATGTGGACAAGGGGCAGAGGTTGAGGACTAAGCATTGAAGCCCGCAAGGACTTAGAGAGGGAACGGGTGGGAAGTAGGAAGGGAAAACCAAGATTCAAGGAAGAGTTGATCAAATGCCCTTGGACGGTGAGGGTGCATGAGGCAGGGCCTCCCCATTGCTGGAAAGACACTGTAACCTGCTGGGATGGTTTGGCCTTGTACTCAGGAATCCACTCCAACCCTCCCCTCCCCAGGCTAGCTGGGCACTTGGTCCTGGGTAGGTTGGGGGAATGGTAGAGGATGTGAATTGGGAGCCCAGAGAGAACAGGCCACCATGCCGCCACCTCCTCATCTCATGTGTTGCACTGCTAGTTGTACTTGCGTGGACTTTCTGGTTGGACTGATTGTTCCCATATTGCAGATAGGAAGACAGAGGGAAGGAACTGGTGGACTCAGACCATCAGGAATTCTTTTCATCCCTCCAGCACACCTCCTGGAGAGTCTTGGGTCTTTGGTAGGTTCCACAGCTGGGAGAAGACCCTCTCCTCTGCTGCCCTCCCTCCCCATATCTCTTCTCCTTTCTTGGGGGGAGACTTGTGACCAATTGCCTGGTGTCTGGACTTGCTTGTGGGAGCCCTGGGTTTGCAGATAAGGGCTGGCCCCGCTCTCTGTGATCTGAAGGATCTGAGATAAGCTGAACCATCTTGCTTCCCAAGGCCCTAACTCAAAGTGGGGAACCACTGCCCTCCTTCTAGGGGCAGAGTCATACATGCTGAGGGCTCTTTGGAAATCCTCTCTCCAACCCTCCCATGTCACAGATGAAGAAACTGAGGCCCAGAAAAGGGCTTTCTTTTCCTGGCTCAGGATTATGCTACAATTAAGGGGCAGTGAGAGCTCAAACTTAGGACTACTGACTCCCAGCGCAGTGAGATGTATGGTCTGGGCCTGGGATTCCCTTCCCTCCCAAACAGGGGGTTAGGGCTGTCAGATAGGGCAAGGTCACTAAAGAGAGATAGGGAGCTGATGTTAAGTGTCCCTTATCAGACCTTATCTGAATGGTCCTTAACTCCACTTGAGATTTGAAGAGAACTCCGGAAGTGGGTGGAGAGGAGGCCTGGGAAGGACAAGTTTTCACAGCCAGTTAGAGCCAGGCTTACTCACATCCTGACTCTGCCATTACTAGCTGTTTGACCATGGGCAAGTCACTGTTGCTTGGAGAGTGCCTCTGTATGTCAAGGAGGATTTAGTGAGACCATGTGTGTCTCCCTTAGTTGGCAGCTAATAAATGCTAGTTTTGGGCTGGTTGGTTAGCTCAGCTGGTTAGATCGCAGATGTCTGAACCAGCCAGCCACCAAAAAGACCTAATTTTGTATCCTTGTGTTGTAAGTGGAATGGCAGAAGGGACTGAGGGCCCTTTCCCTACTCCCACACCTTGGAAAGGCAGAGGCTCACTCTGATTATAACACTTTGTGTTTACTCTTTGTTGTGTGGCTTTCTTTAACTTTCCCAGGCAGTCCATGAGGTGGGTATTAGTCCCACTTTACAGATGAAGTGACTGAGACCCAGAGAGACTGATTCATTTGTCCAGGGTCTGCAATCCAGACTTCTTGATTCCCAGCCCTTTCTTCTCCCAACTTCATGGTGGCTGCCTCTCTGGCATCCATAAAATGGGGATAATCATGCCTTGAAGGAATCAAGGAAAGGGCTTTGGAAAGTCAGAATTGTGCCCTGGCTGAACGGGATTATTATGTAATTGTTGGGAGCAAATATTGGCCCCGAAACTCATTATGACGTTTATTAATATTGTTGTAGCTAATTCCTCCCTGCACTACCGCCTGTTCCCCCAGGGCACCCTGTGGGATGGGATCCTCCTCTCCCTGCCCCCAGCACTCCCTGCCCCCCAATATTTACCTTAGAACCGGCCTGTCAGCTCTGCCCTGGCTGGGGTGGGGCTGGACACTGGAGGAAGGAAGGAGGGGGATTCTCTTTTGCAGAGGTGGGGTACAGAGCTCTCCCTTCTTTGGGTAGGGACTGAGGCTGTGGTCCCTCTTACTCATTAACTTTCTCAGACTTAGGACCACTAATGTGTTTGGAGTGAGACCCAGGTTCAAATGTGGGATCTGCCACTTCCTGGTTGGATGACCTTGAGCAAGTGAGTCACTTGAGCCTCCTTGTGCACATTTGTAAAAAGGAAACTTCCCTCCTGCCTTTCAGCTTTCTTGTTAGGTGTTCCACCTGTAAGTTTGTTGTGCTCATTTCCCTTTGTCTTGTCTCTATGGGAATAAAATCTACAAACGCTCTAGGTTCTGCTACTGCCTCTAAAACAGGTGACCTGGGGAGGGCCCTGCCCACCCAGGCCTTTGTCTACCTGTACAGTGAAAGGTTGAAACTGAGGGCCTCTGAATTTCCTGAATCCTGGCTGGCCAGGGACAGTTAAGATAGGAGCAGGTGGTGGTCCCCCTACCGCCGCCATCAGCTTGGAGGGTTCCGCTCCTGAGCAAGGCCACCTGGACAGCTGTGTCCTCCCCCCTCATTCCTCTCCCCTGAGTCAGGCCTGCCCGGCTGTGGGCGTGCCACCACCCCCACTCCTTGCTCTGGAATTGGGCAGGTTGAGGCCTCATCCCATGGAGGTTGTTGCCAAGACAGTGCGCACGCATGCGTGTGGCCTTGAGGGGCCCGAGCTCCCTCCTCCCCCATTCCTCCCTGTCCCCAGGCCAGGAAAGCCCCTGAGTGGTGAGTACATGCACCTGACTTCCTGTACATGCAGCCACTTGGCAGGCCCTGTATGAGTCTGTGCAGTTGTGCTTGTGGGTGAGGAGGGCATGGAATATGGTATCCTGGGTGTGCATTGTGGATGTGGTACTGCGACTGCCCAACTGTGTTGGTGGCCCCAGTGGGACATTCTGGAGGTGTGTGCCCACGTACCTGCCCCGGTGGACTGTGTCTGAGCTCAGGAGCTTGTTTACGTGCTTCCTGTTGTGCCCTGTGTGTTGGGGGGCATGACTGGGAGCAGGGTGTCTTCTTCAGATGCGGAAGCCTCCTCCTCCCTCCGGCAGGTGGGGTAGGTGGAGGCTGTGTGGTGAGCTTCCCTCAAGGTCTCCGCTCCAGGTGGCACCTCTGGACCGTGCTGGGGCAGAAAGCCCTGGAACTAAGTGTGGTCTTGGGCACCCTCTGGGCCTCAGTTTCTTTCTGAGGTGCCTGCTCCCCCGCATTGCCCCACCTGAGACTCAGGTTCTTCAGCTCCTCCCCAAGCAAGCCACAGGTGTGTAGACCCAGGGGTGGGGGTGGGGGAAGGGGTGTGTTGCTGGGGCAACCAGATATTATCAAGCCTGAGAGCTTTGGATTCTATTTGCAGCTGTGGCTTGACTGCTACCTGTGGGCCTGGGACCTCTGTGAGCTGATGTTCTCCCATTCCCAACTTGGCAGGAGCTCAGCTCTTAAGTTTCCCTGGTTAGGGGAAAGCTGAGGATGACAGTCCTGCACTATAAAAGGCTCTAGTTTTGGAGCTAGTCAGAGCTTGGGAAGTCACCTAGCTCTCTTGAGCCTCACAGGTCCATGATTGATTACTAGGAAAGTACCTTTGAGTACTGGCCTCGAAGGCTGTTGTAAGATCCATGAGGACAGAGACTCCACAAGTTTTGCCTTCCACGAGTATCTCGCATGGTGCCTGGCATGAATCGATCACCCTGCAAGTGTTGTCTACTGCTCTCTTCTGTTTGTGTGGGGATAAGGAGACCTAAGGGGGAGAGAGGGGTGGTACATGGTCAAGAAACCTCTAACTTGTAGGGATGATGGGGTCCCTTGACCCTTCTTAAGAGGGGAGAACAGGTGGGCTGACTGGTTAGCGCAGCTGGTTGGAGCGTGGTATAACACCAAGGTCAAGGGTTCAGATCCCTGTACCAGCCAGCCACCAAAAAAAAAAAAAAAAAAAAAAAAAAAAAAAAAAAAAAAAAAAA
>NW_007728596.1:103752-127390 GCF_000696425.1 Galeopterus variegatus | reverse complement strand
CAAAAAAAAAAAAAAAAAAAAGAAAGAAAGAAAGAAATGAAAGAAATGGGGGAGATGAGGTATGTAGGTGGCATAGATATGTAGGTGGATAGAGCACAGCTTTTGAATTCAGGTTGTTCCGAATGAGAATGCTGCTCTGTCACTTATACAGAGGAGGCCAGAGAGGGCAATTTTGTAATGTTCGCTCCCTCGGGCCTTCATTTCCTTATCTGTAAAATGGGCATAAAAGTGTTTGCTTCCTGGGATTGTTGTTTAGAGTGCAATGATTTGTGGATGTATACTATCCAGCTCCTCAAATGTTTGTTCTGTAGAGAACGAGGGTGTATGCTTGAGTGGTCTCTGAGAGGCCACGGTGGGCAGCAAATGGGAAGGAGCTGCAAAGGTGTCTTGTAGCTTGGGAGCCTGGTGAATATTTGGATCCCTAGGGACTCAGAGAGAAAGGTGCTGCGGGGAGAAAGGTCCTCAGGTGAGTTTGGGGTCCAGCATGTTATAGTTCACAGACCCTCTTTCACAGTCCCACTACTCTTTTTACAGTTGCCAGGGGGATCTGTTTCTTTTAAACAGTGTCACTACCCAGCTGAAACCCTCAAGTCCTATGGGGACTGACCTGACCTGGCTCCTGCCCTACTCTGATCTCATCTCTTGCCATTTTCTCCCTTGCTGAGCATACTCCAGCCACACTGGCCTCCCCTCTGTTCCTGCAAACCTGCCTCAAGGCCTTTGCACCTGCCATTGCCTGTCTCGAAGGCTCTGCCCTGAGTACCAGCCCTGGCTGGCTCCTCATTATTCAAGTCTCAGTTCCAATGTCCTTTGCTTAGAGGGGGTTTCCTTGACCACTTGTCTAAAGGCATCCCCTTCCTGTTACAGCTCCTCAGTCTTCACTACCTAAAATTATATTGTTAGTTTACCTCATTCGTGTATTCATCAAATTTTTATTGAACTCAGCATGTGCCAGGCACTGATTTAGGCACTGAGATAAACTGGTGAACAAGATAAAGTTTTCTTCCATTAACTGTATCCTCTAGTACTAGCTTAATAAGTATTTGCTGATCAAATGAATGGATATAGCAATCTTATAAAGAGGAGTTATTGGCCTTGTTTTCGTATGAGGTCATGACTTGTGTGTGATGGAGCTGGATTTGAACCTGACTTGACTTCCCTCCCAGTACCTCTCCCCTCCTCCACCCCCCTGCATTTACTTACTGCTGTCACCTCTGGGCCCATTGACTAATTCTGTTCTCCCTGCCTGGTGATCCAGCACAGAATCACTAAGTCACAGAGCAGGGCCAAGGGGAAGAATCCTGGGCTGGGGAGCAGGAGGTCTGCGTTGAAGACCTGCCTGTGCTGTGTGACCTGGGAGAGTTCACTATGCTGCTCTGGGCTTCTGATATCACATTGCCAAAGGAAGAAAGTCCTTTGGAAAGTGTGGGGCTGAAAATACGAGTACATATGAAGGGTTGTTACCACCATCTCCCTGACTTCCCAGTGCTGTGTCCTGGGCCAGCTCCTAGAGCCAGGGGTCTCTAGTCTGGTGGCCCTCCACCTACCATCTGGCAGTTGGGACCCCTGGCTTAGCTCTGGCTCCTGAGTATTTAGACAGGACTTGGAGACAGGGTTAGTGATCCGCCGCTGGAATTGAGTATCTTCAGTCCTCCTAGTCATATATCCACGAGCGCACAGCACCCGCAGACTCTGTGCCTCAGTTTCCCTCTAGTGCACCTGCATCCCACGTGAGAGGCGGGTCGGCAGATGGGCGGGATCAGTGGTGAAGATGGGAGGAGGACCCGGCGAGCAGCCCCTCCCCCTCCTCTGCCTGGAGCTGGCAGCTCTGCAGTGGGGCGGGAGGGCCGGCTGGCATCCCCTCAGTGCTGGGTTACAGTGAAGGCTCTGCCCGGCACTCAGGAGAGGTTGCGATAGCAGACGGTCCCGAGTGGAGCCCGCAGTCATGGTGGTGTTCCTGGGCCGCCACCTCCCAGCTCTCCTTGGGCTCTTTAAGAAGAAGGGTAAGTGGATGTGGCTGGGGGGGAGGGGAGGGCTCCCTGACACCTCCCTTTGCCAGACTCTATGTAGAATGGGAGATCAAGGGCGGGAAAGAGTAATGGTGTGGGGGATGGGAGCTAGTAATGAGGCCAGAATCTCCTGTCCGCGCAGTGCCTTTGTCCAGCTGCCTTGCGGCTGCCTTTGTCTGGGCCCTGCTTGTGCTTGGGAGGATGGGTCCAGGTGTCTGTGACCTTGAAGGCTGCAGCTTCGCCGCGATGTTACTGGGTACAACCCAATACCCCAGTTCAGAGAGAGAGGGCAGCCCCCTCCCCGGTCATCCCAGTGTGGGGGAGGATGGGATGTGGGTAGCAGAGAAGAGAGGAAAGTAGTACCACTGGAAGTTGGAGAGCTTGGTGGGTAAAATTATGTTTAGAGGCCTGGGGTGGAGAAGTTTTGGAGAGGCCTGTGCCCACTTCCTTCTCCTAGAAACTGGGTTTTCAGGCCTGGATTAAGACATGGGAGTCAGAATTTATTGGACTTTGTGGGGCCAGGGATCCCCTCTGGAAACCCAGAGTTTAGTCCTGGCTCTGTCTAACTCTCATTTGCTGGGTGACCTTTAGGTAAGGGCTTTCCCCTTTGAGCCTGTTTCACCATTTGTAAAGTCAGGGGATTGGGGGACCTCCTAACACTGACCTTGTGGGATTCCTGCGGGGTCCCTAGGGCACGAGTTCTGGCTGAAGACTGGGCTGAGGAAGGAGGAAAGGCAGGTGTCTGAACCAGAGACCCTGTTCCTGGGGCGTGGCCCTTTAAAGGGCTTGTTTTGTTCCTGCCCCTCTGCAAGGTGCTGCCAAGGTCACATGACCCTCCTAGCTCTTTTGCTTATCTTGTGGGTTTCATTTAAAAAGGGGGCTGGGACTGCAAAGTGCTGACACAGCCCCCAATCCCCAGGATTAGATGGCCATCCCCTCCATGGGCAGGGTTTGTAACAGGATCCTTTGTAATGGATCCCTGGCTCCTGTGCTCCAGGGGCCAGGGCCAGTGCCAGGGCCTCCAGGAAAGGGGGGATACCTGGGACTGTTCCCTCAGGAGAGGCAGGAGCTGTCTTGGCTGGGGTGGAGGGGCCTGGGTCCCTCTTCTCCTCTCCCCTGTTCATCTGTCTACTAAGGGGCAGCCGCATGGGTGAGTAGGGGACCCAAGAGGTTATATCCTTGGTTTGTCCCCCGCCCTGGATTTTCTGGGAATCTGGTTATGACCACTGTCAGCTCCCACTCCTTCTTAGCTTCCCATGGTATCTTCTTCCTGGACCTGGGCCAAGGGGTTGTATGAAAAGGGTGGTTTGTTTTCCTGTAAAGTGGGGTTGGAGGTCTGAAGATAAGAGAAATGTATTTGCTATGAGCTCTGTGTGTACTGGGGGTGTCTGGTGTGGGGCCCTGAGTGACATATGGTTACACAGTTGTGTGTATACTTGGGTATTGTTTGTTTACAGAATGGGTACTATGGGTGTTATGTGTATACATGTATGTGGGTACATACATGTGTTTATACTTGAGTGTGTGAGTGTTGTGTGCATATAGTGGGCTTTGTGTGCCCCGTGTGTTGTGCCTTGTATGGGACCTTTTGTGTGCTGTGGGTACTCAGATACAGTGCACGTACACTTGGGTATAGTTGTGTATGTACATGGGGGCTGTGTGTATTGAGTGGATACCCCAGGACTGTGGGTTGTGTGTCCAGATTGGGTGAAGTGTACATTGCATTTGTGTGTAGGGGTCATGTGCAGTCTGGGGACAATGGGTGCCCTTGTTGTGGTGCCCGTGCATCTCCAGGGCCCTGATGCCTTTGGGCCTCACTTATCTTCCTCCTCCATCTCACTAGGCTCTGCCAAGGCTGAGAACGACAAACGTCTAAGCATAGGGCCCGGCCATGGGCCAGGGTCTGTAGCAGATGAACCCCAGGATAATGTCTTCTTCCCCACCGGACGACCGCCTCACCTGGAAGAGCTGCACACACAGGCCCAGGAAGGGCTCCGCTCTCTACAGCACCAAGGTAACCTCCTCCTCCCCTCTCTTCTCCTCTCCTCCAGTGCAGTTCTCTCAGCTCCTGAGGTCAGGGGCCTAGATCAACATACCCTTTTGGTGTTTTCCAGAAAAACAGAAACTGAACAAGGGTGGCTGGGACCATGGAGACACCCAGAGCATCCAGGTAAGCCCTGCCTCCCAGCTCAGTCCTGACTCTCTACTCTTCCCTCCCTGCTTGACCTCTGGCCAGTGTGTCTTTGAACCTTTCTGGGTCTCAGTTTCCTTCTGTGTCACAAAGGGCTACAGTGAATGACCCTTGAGTGCTAGTCCAGGGTTGCTCCATGCTAGGTGATTCTGGGGGGAATCTGAGTCCACAGTTCCCAGTGGGGAGCCCCGAGTAGGCAGCCCCACCCAGGCCAGGTCCTGATCTCCTTCTTCCCCCACTAGTCCTCCCGCATGGGACCAGATGAAGACACCATCTCCTTCTGCAGCCAGACCACATCCTACACGGCTGAGAGCTCCACGGCGGAGGACGCGCTCTCCATCCGCTCAGAGATGATCCAGCGCAAAGGTGTCTGCTTGCCAGCCAGTATTTGTGGGCAGGGGAGAGGTCCCGGCACCTGCAGCTCCCACTTTTCCTCTAAATCTAGTGTTTCCCCAGGCTCTGTAATTCAGCAAATTCAGGAAACACAGTTCCCTGTGTCCTCTTGGAGATTCATGATGCACATTAACTGTAAATCTAAAGCAGAGCAGTTAGGAGTTGGGAAACCTGGGTTTGAGGCTTGGTGTTGCTACTTATGAGCTGTGTGACCTTGGGCAAACCCTCTCTGTGCTTCTGTTTGATGTTCTGTAAAAATAAGGATAATAAGAGTACTTACCTTATCAGAATGAATGCCAAATGTGTAGCATGCTAACACATAATAATAATACGTTCACTAAATAATAATATGTTCAGTAAATGGAAATTATCATTGTTGACTTAGTAGCCTTCCAGAAGTCTTACAGAAAAGCAGCCCGTAGCTTTGTTTAACCTAGCTTTGCCCACAAGTACTTGACTGCCGAAATTGCTTTTCACAGAGGTCTTGTTAATATTCTACAAAAGTAGTGCTCTGCAGAATATGCCCCGAGTCCTTCTGCTCTAACGGGTTTTCTCCCCTGGACTGGCCCCCAGGCTCCACCTTCCGACCCCATGACTCATTTCCCAAATCATCTGGAAAGTCAGGGCGGAGGAGGCGGGAGCGGCGGAGTACGGTGTTGGGACTGCCACAGCATGTGCAGAAGGAACTCGGTGAGCCCTGGAGTAGCAGGTAGTGGTGGTGGTGGGGAGCCCTGGCCAAGCCCTCTCTGCTGACCTTCACCTCCCCTCTGTCTGTTCCAGGCCTGCGGAATGAGCGTGTGGCACCAGGTACTCCTCGGCCCCCTGGTCCACACGATGCTGTACACATCCCAACAGTGGACGGCCACCCGGCAGGCCTGGCCTCAGGGACAGGGGCCCGGGTGTCCCTGCAGGCACTGGAGGCGGAGGCAGAGGCTGGTGCTGAGACAGAGGCCATGCTGCAGCGCCACATTGACCGTGTCTACCGGGATGACACCCTCGTTGGCCGGTCCACAGGGGTCCGGCCCCCGCCATTGACCCGGCCCATGTCCCTCGCAGTGCCTGGACTGACAGGAGGGGCAGGGCCTCCAGAGCCCCTGAGCCCAGCCATGTCCATCTCACCCCAGGCCACCTACTTGTCGAAGCTGATCCCACATGCTGTGCTGCCACCCACAGTGGATGTGGTGGCCCTGGGCCGCAGCAGCCTGCGCACACTGAGCCGCGGCAGCCTGCTCTCGGCTAGCCCAGCCTCCGTCCACTCCATGGGCCGCTTCTCCTCAGCCTCAAGCCCACGGCCCCGCAGCCGCCACGCTTCCTCCTCCAGTGACACATGGAGCCACTCTCAGTCCTCTGAGACCATCGTGTCTGATGGTTCCACAATCTCCTCTAAGGGTGGTTCTGAGGGCCGGCCAGAGAGCTCTGTGGCTAGCAATAGTGTGGCACCCCCTCCCCAGGGGGGCAGTGGACGGGGCTCCCCCAGTGGGGGCAGCACTGCCGAGGCCTCAGACACAGTCAGCATTCGGAGCAGCGGGCAGTTGTCTGGCCGGAGTGTGTCTCTACGTAAGCTGAAGCGACCCCCCCCACCTCCCCGCCGGACCTACTCCCTCCATCAGCGAGGCTCAGTGGCACCTGATGGGCCCTTAGGGCTGCCGCCCAAGCCTGAGCGGAAGCAGCAGCCACAGCTGCCACGACCACCCACCACTGGTGGGTCAGAAGGGGTGGGGACAGCACCCTGCCCACCCAACTCAGCAGGCAGTTGGGTGGCTGGCTTGTCTCCAGGTGGCTCCCGGCGCCCCCCACGCTCCCCAGAACGGACGCTTTCACCCTCCAGTGGATACTCGAGCCAAAGTGGTACCCCTACCCTCCCTCCCAAGGGTCTGGCACGTGCCCCTGCTTCCCCAGGCAAGGCCCAGCCCCCTAAGCCAGGGCGTGTCACTTCCCTTCGATCTCCAGGGCCCTCTGTCTCCTCTTCCCTCACGTCTCTGTGTTCCTCCTCCTCTGACCCTGCACCCTCAGACCGCTCTGCTCCACAGATGTCAACCCCCCTGGGTGACAGGTTTGTCATACCTCCTCATCCCAAGGTGCCTGCACCCTTCTCTCCACCTCCCTCCAAGCCTAGGAGCCCTAACCCAGCTGCCCCTGCTCTGTTTGTCCCTGCTCTGATTCCTGAGCCTGTCTCTACCACTGATGCCAGTCCTGTATCCCCTCCTACTCCCCAGACATCCCTGACCCCATCACAGGAGTCTCCTGTTGTCTGCAAAGACCAGTCACCCCCACCATCCCCACCCCCATCTTATCATCCACCCCCACCACCCACTAAGAAGCCAGAGGTAGTTGTGGAGGCCCCATCTGCTGCAGAGACTGCTGAAGAGCCCCTCCAAGATCCCAACTGGCCCCCACCCCCGCCTCCTGCACCCGAGGAGCAGGACCTGTCCATGGCTGACTTCCCCCCACCTGAGGAGGCCTTTTTCTCTGTGGCTGGCCCTGAGCCTGCAGGCCCTTCAGGCCCCCTGGAGCCTGTTAGCTCCCTGGCTGCTTTGCCCTCCTCTGCTACTGTTTCTGCCCAGAGCCAGTCCCCTGGTCCCACAGACCCTCCTCCAGCCCCACCAGCCCCACCTCTTGCTAGTTTTGTCCCAGGGCCCCTTGCCAAACTCCCTCGGAAGGAATCTGTGGACCACAGGAAGAGCAGCGGGGGTCCCAGGGAGGATTCTGGTGCGCCCCTGGTCACACCCTCCCTCCTGCAGATGGTGCGGCTGCGCTCGGTGGGCACTCCCACAGGGGCTCTGACCCTGGCATCGGGACCATCAGCCCCCCAGAAGCCACTTCGAAGGGCCCTGTCAGGGCGGGCCAGCCCAGTGCCTGCCCTCTCCTCAGGGCTCCATGCTGCTGTCCGACTCAAGGCCTCCAGCCTGGCTGCTGGCGAGGGCCTCAGAAGTGCCCAGCCCAATGGACCGCCTGAGGCAGAGCCACGGTCTCCCCAGTCCCCTGCCTCTACAGCAAGCTTCATCTTCTCCAAGGGCACTAAGAAGCTGCAGTTTGAGCGGCCCATGTCCCCTGAGATCCAGGCCGACCTCCAGCGGAATTTGGTGGCTGAACTTCGGAGCATCTCAGAGCAACGGCCAACCCAGGCCCCCAAAAAGCCATCTAAGGCACCCCCACCTGTGGCCCGCAAGCCCTCTGTGGGCGTCCCCCCACCTGCCTCCCCCAGCTTTCCTCGGGCTGAGCCCCTTACTGCTCCTCCCACCAATGGCCTCCCTCATGCTGAGGACAGGACTAAGGGGGAGCTGGCGGAGAATGGAGGTGTGCAGCTGGTGGGCCCAGAGAAGATGGGCCCCTCAGGCTCAGGTATAGTAGGCAGCAGTGGGGTGTGGGTTCCCTCACTGATAATGGGAAATATCACTTTAGGTATCTAAAGTGCCACTATTAGGGATCTGCTCTTGGCTCCTTAAGACTTTTTCTGGTCTTAGGGTGCCAGGAGAGGTGAAATGTCATCCTTGATAAGCTACAGTGAAAGCTTGGGGGGGTGGGGAGAGAGGGGCTTTGGTGTCAGACCTACTGAGTTTGATTTCCAACTTTGCCACTTTATCTGTCCTAGCCACATTGTAAAGTGTGGGGCAATGATACCTACATTACAGTGTCAAGAGATAGCATTTGTAAAGGGTCCAGCCCAGTGCTGTTGGCATGGTCAGTTGAGGAGATAGGAAGAGGTTGGGTGAGGATGTGTGAGGTGTGGCTCTTAGTGCCAGAAACAAACCTGGAGGCTCCCTGGTGAGTGTCCCTTTTTCCTTACAGACCCACAGAAAGAGCTGGTCTGACCACCAGGCACCTCACTGGCACTGCTGACCCATCCCAGGAATACAATCTCTCAGGGACCTGAGCAGCTCCAAGGACGAGAGGATACGGCAGACACAACCTAATAGAGGAGAGGACGCCTGCAGCCTTAACCTCCACTGCCTTCGACGTTTATGCAAGCCTGGCGTTGCTCCTGTCCTCCGAGTCATCAGCTCTCATGCCTTTTCCCGAATGATTCACCTCTGGCAGCTGCCGCTTCAGTCTTGGCCTTAGCCTCATCTCGAAGGAGGTAGCTGGTGAGAGAGGGTGGCTGCGCCCCCTGCTGGCCCTAAGGCCGCAGAGTTGGGAGCAGAACGCCTCACTTGAGTTTGTTTTGTTTCATTTTCTTCATGTCCAAATCGTGCACATACTGTAGTGCAGAATCAAAGCACTTTTGAAAAGTAGCTGCACATCCATCCTCCAGGGCCCATCAAACCACATTCCAAGGGCCTGTTTACATGGCAGCAGCATCAAGCCCTGGTGGCCAGCCCAAAGATGGGACCAGTCTGTCCCCTCCTCCTTCAACCCAGTTTGCTCCTTAGTTCTTGGAGGTGGGCAAATCATTGCATTCCCCCAGGCTTCTCCAGCCTGGGGCAGGGGTGGGGCTGTGGAATTCCAAAGCACAAAAGGTGCAGTGGGGGCTAGCCTTCCTGTGCCTCAACTCAACAACCACCCTCCTGCCTTCCAGCTCTTCCAGGTGCTCCATGCAGGGCACAGGAAGTAGGAGACTGCCAGGACCCAAATGGGTCGGGGGAGGACAACCAGAGCGGGGTCTGCAGGCTCTCTGTCCTCACAAAGCGGAAGAACAGAGTAAGGAGTCATCTCAGTGGGCACTTGGCAGCGCCAAGCATCTGCCTCTTGTTTGTTTGATCGGGTTGGGCAGGTGGGCAGGACATTTCAGGGCAGGAGCCCCTGGACTGTGTCCCTTTCAGCTTGGCAGGAAGTAGTGAGAAGGTGGGTGGAGGGAAGGGTCTGGCAGGGGGAGAGCTTATTCGGGCAGTGGGCCCAGACCTGGCCCTAGGGACTTCATTCTCTGAACTTTCTTTACTCTTTTTGGTGCATGTCTTTTCTGCAGCTGCCTTTCAGCACAGGTGGTTCACTGGGGGGAGCTGATGCTGAGTGACGAGCATGGGAAACCAAAGGTGCATTTCACTCGACTCTTCCCTAGTCAATGAGGGGCACCCAGTGCTCCTAGGGAGCAGGCTGGGTGGCTGCCCCCTAGGTCACAGCCTCTGCTACTGATCTCCAGGAATTTTAATGACCTTTTTATTTTCAGCCTGTGCCACCTGTCTAGGTAAGCTGGCTTCCCCATTGGCCCCTGTCGTTCCACAGGGATGGCCCTAGTGCCTCCCTTCACAGCAGTGTGGCTGCCACCCAGGGCCACCCCTTCTTTCTTAATCCTCTTTCCTCAACAGTGACTTGGGCTTGAGCCTGGCAAGGAACCTCACTTTTAGTTCACCACCAAGGAGAGAGGATTGACACACTATTCCCCCCGCCCCCCAATATCTGAGAACATAAGGGATGTGGAGTGAGAGTCCATGTTCCTCTGGCCCTCTCTAGGGCTTCTTCAGTTTGTCACTACTGTCTTCTTCCTGTAGCTATAAACCAATGTTCTTCCCTTGCCCTATGGGTAATGGAGAGCTGCTGCTGGGCATATGTTGCACCTGCCTAGTGAGTTGGGGAAAGAGGACAATCAGTAAGCACCATTCTGCTCAGAGCTCCTGATCTACCCTGCCCCCCAGGATCCAGGACCCAGTCAAAGCTCTGTGAAACCAGGCCCTGGGAGCAGCACTGGAACTGGTGGAGGGAGCTACCTTCTGTCTCTTTCCCTCCCCTGTCCTCCAATGTTTCGAGCTCTTTATTCTCAGCTAGGGTCTTCTGAGCTCGTTTCCCCACTGGGTGGGACAGAGTACAAAGGAGAAGAGGATCTAGAAGAGTCAACCTTTGTCCTCTGGGGTAAATGAGCTTGACCTAGTGAAAATTGAGAGACCAAAAGCCTCTGATTTTTAATTTCCATATAAATGTTAGAGAAATATATATATATATTTCTTTAAATTTTTGAGTCTTTGATATGTCTATACAAACCTTCCCTCTGCCCTGATGCCTGAGTGAGACACATGAGAAAGCACTGTAAGTGTTTCATTTAAAGGTGTTAATTAAATGATTGAAACTTGGCTGTGGCTGCTGCTGCTTAATAGGGGAGGGACAGGGCAGTGGTCGGGGCCCACATTTAGAAGGGAAAATGTTCTGCCTGCTGAGAGCATTAGACCCAAGAGTGGGCCTCTTCTGTATTGCCAAAGGGAAAGTCAAGGTGTCTGTCATCCATCCTATCCCCTGCACCCTCCATTACAGGGTCAAAAGTCCAAGATACAAGCAACTGCAGGCTGGGCGAGGGGCCCAGCAGCTGCTTCCCACTTGTGTTCTCTCCTGAGATGGTCCAGCTCACAGACAGGCTCCATCCAGACACCCTCGTTCAGACATTTTATTTGAATTTATGACAGTGATGGTTAGTGATTTGATTGAGATGCCTTATGGAGAAGTACACCACCCTCTCTGAAGAAAGAACACTGTGCCATCCATTCCACTCCTGATGCTAACAACATACAGCTGGTTTAGGGAGTGTCCCAACCTAGCTGGATCAAGAGAAATTCCAGGATCCCTGGGGTAGGCCCTGTGCCTCCACCCCCCACGCCAAGGCTCAGGGTAGGCAGACTTCGGGAAAGCTGCCAACTGCTTGGTAGAACACTAGGTTTTCTGTTTTCCTTTCTCCTTCCTTTTCAAATCCCACAATTTCCTGTTGGGGAGAAGCTTTAATTAGCCCAATCCAGGCACTAGATCCCAGCTACAGTCACAGCTGTTGGGTAACTCCAAGAGAACCTGGGAACCACTATTTTTCCAATTACAAGGATTGTGGCATAAACCTTTCCTATGAGTTATATTGAAACCAGATTTCTCAAGTCAGCTGCCAAGGGAAGAAAGCAGAGCTGGACTCCCTGCTCTGCTCAGCCCTCAGTACCGGGGGAGGGGGTTAGGCTCTCACCACAGCCAGATAGGATGATACCGGATTCTGGGGAGGGCGAGCTGCCCCTTAACAAGTTCTGTACCTGACAGACAGTCCCAAACCTGCTGCTTCAGTGTCCTGAGAGATGGGTAAATAGGTGATGGGTGGAGCAAATTGAGACAGCAGATGACCCAGGATGGTGGGAGAAGGGAGGAAGGTGTTGGGCTGGCTAGCTAATGTTCCCCCCTTTCAGCGATTTACAGGAAACATGCCCCAGCTTGGTCATGAAGTTGGTTTGCTTCCATTGTGCGATGCACTCCTCAGAAATTTTAAAGTCAGCCTGGATGAGACAGACAAAAAAAAGAGATTATAGTGATGATAGTGGGACTGTAAGTTAAGCTAGTAGTATAATCTGGCTCAGCTTTCCTAAGAGAGCAGTTAGTCAAAAGCTTTCATGTTCATGTCTTTTGACTCGGTTAAGTTCATTTTAGAGATTCAGTTTAAGAAAATAATCATGAACAAGTTCAAAGACCTACGGACCAAGACATCTGTCACAGCATTTTTTTTTCATAGTACAGTAGTCTTGGTCTTTTTTTTTTTTACACCCATTATGCCATGACTTCATAGGGAGTAGGTTCCAACAGCTCAGCTCCTTGCCATTGCTTCTCAGAAAGTTTGCTTCTCCGGGTGGAGCAGGCTGCCGCTTCAACTGAACCCAGGTTCCTTTCTCTTTTGCTTCCTTTTTCTGATCACTTTCCTTCATGCGTTTCATGAAGCTGTCTTGGCTCTTAGAGTGCTTCATATGCTCATTATGCACATGAATTCTCTTGGCAAGAATCTTGCCCTTAGCTTGTTTGTTTACAACAATGCTGACAGCGTGCTGGGTAACATTGCAGACTCTTCCAGTTTTGTCATGGTAACATTTGTGGGGAATTCCTTTTTGAACAGTACTCATTCCCTTGATCTCCAATATCACCTTTTTTTTTTTTTCCTTTTTGTCTTTTTTCGTGACCGGCAACGGATCGCAACCCTCAGTGTCACGCCCGTACCGGACCAGGACCGGTAACGGGATCGCAACCCTCGGTGTTGCCCCCGCACCTCGCTCAGCCAGTAAGCGGCCGGTCTGTATGTGGGATCCGAACCCTCGGTGGGAGCGCTGCCGCGCTTCCCAAGCAGTGCACTGTAGCAGTGCGCCACCGGGCCGGCCCCGCAATATCACCTTTCTTGTAGATTCACGTGTGTGGCCAAAGGAACAACTCCATGTTTTCTAAAAGGCCTAGAGAACATGTATCAGGTGCCTCTCTTTCCCTTTGTGTTCGCCTTTTTGGCAAATTACTGGAAGATGGTGGTTCCAGCTGAAAGGGCATCACAGCATTCTAATTGTGAAAAACTGAGAACAACCTCAACATCTAACAAGGTTTTAGTTAAATTATGATAGAATACTATAAAATGCAATCCCCTCAAGATTATGGGGAAAATCCTCAGGCATAAAGTTAAATTTAAAAAGCAGAATAATGGGGCCGGCCCGTGGCTCACTCGGGAGAGTGCGGTGCTGATAACACCAAGGCCCCGGGTTCGGATCCCATATAGGGATGGCCGGTTCGCTCACTGGGTAAGCGTGGTGCTGACAACACCAAGTCAAGGGTTAAGATCCCCTTACCGGTCATCTTTAAAAAAAAAAAAATAAAAATAAAAATAAAAAATAAAAAGCAGAATAATAATTTAAAAAAAGCCGAATAAACATTTAGTATGAATCAAACAGTAAATATTCCTCTGCATAGCAAAAGACCAGAAGGAAATAATCACTAATGATATTTTTTAGTACCTCTAGGTGGCAGGACTATGTATATTTTATTTTCTTCATTTCCTCCCTATATTTTAGACATTTTCTACAATCAAAATTTCTTTTATAACCAAAAAAAAGAAGTGATTCAGAAAGTCAGCCTAGAAAACTAGGAAAGGAGGGAATGGGCAAGGCCATTTGCCACATGCAGGAGGGTGGAGAGATGTAGAAACCACTGTAAATGCCCTCTAGAAGCACTTTGTCTAAATGAAGAAACAAAGTGTTAATTAGAAAAAGTCACACATGAGTGTCAATTCCATGAAGAGAGCCAATTTTTGCTGTTTTATCCATTGACGTAGCCCAAGTACTTAGGACAGTGACTGACATTTTATGGGCTTGGTATTTTTTTTTTTTTTTTTTTTTAAAGATGACCAGTAAGGGGATCTTAACCCTTGGCTTGGTGTTGTCAGCACCATGCTCACCCAGTGAGCAAACCGGCCATCCCTATATGGGATCCGAACCTGTGGCCTTGGTGTTATCAGCACCACACTCTCCTGAGTGAGCCACAGGCCGGCCCGGGCTTGGTATTTTGAGTGAATGAATGAATGAATGAACTCAGGGATCACTGGGACAGGCCATATGTGAGTCAATGTCCAGAGGGCGAAGACAGAATGAGGTACTGTAAGCTCAAGGTGGGAGGGTTTTGATCCTAGCTCTGACACTTCTGGTGACCTCGTGTGACCTTGGCAGGTATCCTGCCAGATAAAATGGGGATGATCTCCTCCTATCACAGACTGAAGATCAAACGAGGAAATGTCTGAAGTCCCTCACACACTGCCTTAAATAGCCTGTCAGTGCTTAGTATATGCGAGTTCCTTCAAAGACCCCCGTGCTCCTCAGGCACCTCATATTCAGAAAGGCCTGGAATGAAGGAAGAGAGGGGCTTAGATGCAGGAAATCCCAACTGGGAGGGGGCAGCTATGAATTCAGTAACAGAGCAGCCTGGGGACACGGTCTGGGCAGCCCAGGTAAGGGGAAACAACTGCAGCTTTTTACCTGCAACTTCTCAAAGACTTTCTTCTTGGGCCTGAGCTCCTCATCTGGTTGGCCTTTCTCATAGCCCTTCACAAATACTCGCTCACCAGGAGCAGAGCCTGCAGGAGGGTCCAGAGGTTCAACCTGGCGGCTTACCCCTTCTCTGGAAAGACACACAGGAAACAAGGAAAGGGTGAGGCTCTGGATGGTCCCCAGCAGCCATGGACGCTGAAGCAATCTGGGCCTTTACATGGGGGCCCTAATAGGACTTAGGGCATCCTCAGTGTCAAAGCCCCAGGAGATCCTCAGCTTTACTACATCTCTGGATATCACCAGGTTTAGATTAACCAGAGCTACACTGAAATCCTATGTTCAGAGAGATACCAAAATCTGAGTTTCCAGGGGAGGAAGTATGAAACAAAACAGCAAGGACTTCACAGCCAATCAGAACTGGGTTCAAATCCTGACTCCTCTTACTGAGACTTGGGCATGTACACACTGCTTTGAACCCTCCATTTCTATTTTAACAAAATCAACTGTAAGTAAAGTGTTTCATTCACAGAACTTGTACAATAACACCTTCACGCATCATCTTTTGGCATCAATGAGGAACAGGCAGGTGTTCTCAGGGCTTCCACCTGGCATGTGGAAGGGCATCATATGGGCCAATTCCCTGCTCTTCTTGGCCTCCCCAGGCCCTGTGGCCCACCCCACATCCTCACTCACATAGAAGCACACAGAAGCATGCCTTGGGACTCGACTCCTCGCATCTTCTGGGGTTTCATATTGCACAGCACCACCACCAGCCTGTCCTGCAGTTCCTGCCTGGGCACAAACTGCACCAGGCCGCTCACCACAGTCCGTGGTTCAGCTTCCCCCACGTCAATCTTCTCCACATACAGACTGTCTGCATCTGGATGCTGCCAGCAACAGATGTCAGGTGAGAGAGTATCAGTAGATCCGGGGCCTGGTGAACCCTCTTACTCCATAAAGGGGCATCCAGTCCTTACAGAGCACCCCGGAGCGACCCTTTAGAGCACCCTGGAAGGACCCTTTAGGGCTACCTCTCTTTTTCAGACAGCAGATGGGAGAAAGGGCCTTGAAGGTACAATCTACTCTTGACCAAGAGATCAGATTTGAGTAAAATGAACCCAATTCCTCATGTAAGAGGTGGAAGAATCTCTAATGGAGATTAAATGGTCTGCACTGTCTGAGTGGCTACCATTATGGTGCATGTGCTGTACCAGATTGGTCCTAGGTGGACTGGGACATGCGGAGGACAACTAATGGCCTTACCATCTGAAGCGGGAGCATCAGCAGCTATTGCAAGGTATTGGTGGTTGGGTCTCTATAGTGAAAAGCAAATCAATGGGGGCTGGGGGAAGAAAAGCCCAGAACAATGGTCCCAGCCCACTGGTTTCATAATCTTCTGTTTCTGGGAAAAAAGAAGTCCTCCTCCCTCCACCACTTTCTGAGGCCTGCAGCAGGTCCAGGTGGAGACCAAGTCTGTCCATCAGATCGGATTTAATCAGTCAACAAGTTCCCTCTAACTAACATCCGCTCCCCACTCTGAGATCCTGGCTGTGTTTGGTTGTCTAAGGTCCAGAGGCAGCAATTGCTATGGAAAGCTTGATGCCTGGAATTAGAAACCTGGGTTATGACTTGCAGTATGACCTCAGGAATGTTACTTCCCATCTGCAGGCCAGGTTTCCTCCAGATGGAAGTAGACAAACCCAACCCCTGCCTGCCTCTCTTGGACGTGGTGAAAAATGAGTACCTTCTCCACACTGATAATTTTCCCCACACGGATATCCAGCCGGGATGGGATGATCTCTGGTTCTGAATTCTTGATACCTTTGGCAATTGGCTCTGGGAACGAGAAGAACCCCATGGAGTCAGGACCCTCCTTCTCCATGGCAGATCAGCTGCTGATCCGACCAAACGAGGACACTGAGATTAGGCAGGATTTAGTGTAGAACTCCAGAATCTACACCCTGACTTACACCTCCTTTAAAACAGGGTTGGCAACCTTTCAGAAGTGACATACCAGATTTTCATCTATTCTCTCCCTCAGTTAATAGGCTGGAGGGGAGGGGACAGTAGTAGCTTTGCCACCTTTAGATGTTTCCATTCACACATTTCACACAGGATTTACTGAGTCTTTTTTGGGAGGGTCACACAGAGCTATAAATACCAATACATCAGCATCATGGATAGCGGATGGTTGACTAAGAGAGAGTAGGAAGCATATGGAAGGGAATTGTGAGGATCTAAAGATGAGCTTCTCTAGGAAGCTCTGCAGGATCTGCCTTAGTGGTTGTATAACAGACTATCACCCTATATACTGATTGGGTATAACAGGTCTAACTCAATTACTCTCCTAATGAAGAGGCAGACTTCATGAACACAGACTGGAAGGATCAAAGTACATGTCTTACACCAGCATCTCTCAGCAGTGTAGGTATAACAGGATGTAATCATTTCATGGTTTTGACCAAACCAAAATCAAAATGACTCAAGTTCCCTTCCAGGAGTCAATGGGATACGATATTCTTGCACTTCAGACCCCCTGGGTTCTTGGGCCCTCAATTTCAGACTTTCTGAAGCCCAGTGACAAGCTCTCTCTCCTGAGGTTGTCATCTCCCTCCCTGGCCCTTCTCCTTCCCAGTGGTCTTACTCTGCTTTGAGGGATCTGGATAAGCAGCACTGGTCAGTTTCTTCAGTGCAGGGGTATTAAACTTTTCCCGGATGGGATCCAGCAACTTGTTCAGGGAAACTTCAACAGAATTCTTTAGGTCTCCAGGGTGTACAACCTATAGAAGCAAACAAGACCTGGTGAGATGAGATCTGGTAAAGGGCACAGAATACCTGAATCTACCAAAAATGTGCAGATAAGATGCAGGGAGTGTTTTTCCCCCCAGCAGTCTTATTTGATCCTCATCACAATCTTGTGAGGCAGGGACAACAGAGAAGGGGAAATAGACTCAGAAAGGCTAGCTTAACAACAGCAACATTTTTTTTTTCTGATGCTATTTCTTCACCTGGGAATACTTAAATTTGGGGGGGTGGGGTGGGGGTGGGGTGCGGGGGTGGCTGGCTGGTACAGCCACCCCAATGTCTACACTATCAAGAGATCTGAACCCTTGACCTTAGTGTTATAAGGAGGCACACTAACCAACTGAGCTAAAATACTTAATTTTTAACAATACAAAAGCTTTAGGCCTGCTGCTGTCCAACACGGCAGCCACCAGCCTTGGGTGGGTATTTACATGTAAATGAAATTCAGTTCCTCAGTTACACAACCCCCACAATAGCCACATGAAGGCAGTGGCTTCTGCATCAGGCAATGCAGACAGAACACACCCATCACCACAGAAAGTACTGTCGTATGTTGCACCTGCAGACCTTTTCTCACAGGCATTTCATCTGGTCCTTCTTATTCCCACAAAGGGCTGTTTATGGGGAGTGGAGGAGTGGAATGTGGGGTCTGTGGCCTGCCTCAGATGGCAGAGAGAAGGGTTTCAGAACAACAGCCATAAAATATCCAAAAATGGGCCTTCAGACCTCAAAAGTTACTAAGTCTTTTCCTCTATTCAACACTCAATACCTTCATACACTGCCTCCAAGTGGTCCTCTGGCCTCTGCCTAGACACCTCCGGTGAAGGTGTATGCAAGGTCAAGAGAGCCCTGTCTATCACCAAACAAGTGAAGTCATTACAAAGTCCTTCCTGTTTGCTGAACCTAAACATGCCTTCTTGTGGACCCATCGACAGCCCTGAATCAGTCCTCTGGTGCCACAAGAAGAAACCTGACCCCTACCCCATGACAGTCCTTATATTTGAGGATGATTGAACACATAATTGCTTTCCAGCTAAGCATCTCCAGTTCTTTCAACTGTGCCTTGGTTTTGAGTCTGTTGCCTGTCAAGACATCCTTCCTTCCCCAACCAACATGCTCCAGGTTGTCAAATAAACCTCTTAAAATTCAAGTCCAGGGCTGAATGCACAACCCCAATGCACTCAGAACAATGGAGAACAGACTGGACCATCACCTCCCTGGCTCCAGACTCTACATTTCTGATAACTTAGCCCAAGATTTCATTAACATTTCTAACAACACCATCAAATTGCTGATCCAATCGGAATTCAGAGTCAATCCAAACCCCCCATTTCATTCCCTGTCTATACTATTATTATGTCTTCCCTTTGTGACCTGGCCTAGCACATCCTTCCCACGATGCCCCCCTCACCTTTTAGACTCTAGTCAGACTAAACCACTTGTGGGTCCTCATATACCAGGCTGTTTCATCTTACCATATCTTTGCACAATTTATTCCCTCACAGATTTCCTTATGAACTCCTATTCCTCATGCAAAACAGTGCTTGGATATTGTCCCCTCCACAAGCTTTTCCAGATTTTATTTCTGGACCATATATATATATATATATACACACACACATATCTTCATAGTGCAATAACACAGTAAATGACAAAATTACTGCCTCTCCCACTGGATTGAGCTTCATAAGGATTTAAGCCTCTTTGCAACACCAGTCCCTAGCATGGTGCTTAATACACAGGCATCTAGAAAACCTCTTGTTAAACTGCTGTTAAAATGAATAGTAGCCTCTATTCTGCCCTTTTATAGTTGTCTCTCTTTTTTGAACCTTGATTTTGCACCTGTCTCTGAAATATTTCATCTTGTTGGATTTGACCTTTATTCTGACCTGTCAAGTCCTTTGGATATACTGATAATGTACCAATATATTAGCTTTGTGCCATTTGCCCATCTCATCTGTGAACCACCTGAATGCTCATCTAAGCCGTTAGCAAAATATACAGCCTTTGAGCATCAAGACAGAGCCCTGTGGCACATAACTACAAACCTGGCCAGGCCAAGATGGAGAAGTTTGTCAGAACTCACTGGGGATAGTTTTCCTCTAGTATTACCTCATCAGCAAAGTCCTTTTCCAGGTCCAAGTAAGCTGTGTAGGTTTTGTTTCCACCCCATTTCTCATCTCGAAGGATCACGAACTCTGTAAGAAAAAGATCCATGCCAACAAACTCACAAATAATGGCAGTCAGCCTTCCTAGCCCAAATGCACACGTATTTGTAGTTTTTGCCATATATTTTGAACTTCATTATATGGCATTTAATTGTTCTTAAATTGGATGAGTGGCAATATTGTATATCCAGCTAGCATCCCAGTTCCTTCAGGGGAAAGATCATGGCTTATATTTCTTTTGTACTCCTCTAGTTCAACATGTCTGCCCCCACCCTCATTTCTAACACTCTTGCCTACTCCCAACACTCCCTGAGAACCTGGCCTAGTAATGAACACACGGTACAACTAACTGATATCACATGTAAAACTAACTGATATCCCAATCTCATCCAGATATTAATATATGAAAAATCAGAGCAGAGAATCAGGGCAGTCAGTTCCAATCACAACTGCAACCACAGCACTAGTTTTGCTCTTCCAGCCTAGCCTTTGAGAAGAAAACAGGGAGTGTCTTACCAGACTTGAGGGGAAAGAGGACATGCTTGATGAAGGACAGAACTCCATTGTTCTCCACATTTCCTGGCTCACAGAAGGCCTTCTTCAATTTTTTCTTCACATCCTCCTTTCGATCAAGGAGATCAATCTTGGACTCCTAGAAGCCATGAAGGGGAGGAGGACCTCTTGTGGTTGAAAATAAGAATATACTCACCTTATCTGTGTATTTAATATTTTTTTAAAAATAAAAATGCAAACATTAAACCTTAACAAAAGCAGAATTAATCACGGTGAAGAACCCCTCCCTTACAATATTGCCACCCAATAAATTAAATTATTGTAATTTTTCTGTGTTCTTCCCAGGCCTTGTCTATAGCACACAGAATTGCTATAAATTTGTAGTCAGAGAATACATGTCTATTCTGTTTTTTCACTTGAGACTATGTGTTATTTCTGAATGGTTACCTAGTCTTCTCTTATAATTTTTATGTGTATTATATTCCCAATTATTAGTGGCAACATAATTTAATAATTTCCAAACTGTTAGATTATATCCTAATTTTTACAACTTATATAGAAAGCTACATTGAACATCTTTGCAGAGATTTTTTGCCTTCACTAGGATCATTTCCTTAAGCTACCCAAAACTGCTAGGTTCAAAATTGTTTTCTTTTTTTTTTTTTGTGACCGGTAAGGGATTCGTAACCCTCGGCTTGGTGTCGTCCGCACCGCGCTCAGCCAGTGAGCGCACCGGCCATCCCTACATAGGATCCGAACCCGTGGCCTTAGCGCTCATAGGATCCGAACCCGTGGCATCCGAACCCGTGGCCTTAGCGCTCCCAGTGCCGCACTCTCCCGAGTGAGCCACAGGGTCGGCCCTCAAAATTGTTTTCTGAAAGGTATAGTAATTAACATTTTGGGGCTGGCCAGTTATCTTAGTTAGAGTGTGGTGCTGATACCAAGGTCCAGGGTTCAATCCCTGTACCGGCCAGCCACCAAAGAAAAAAACAATAAACAAACAAAAACATTGCCATCAGCAATGTATGAGAATACTTGTTTCACAGCATCACCAACACCAGGTATTATATATTATCTGCAGCCATTTTTCCTTTTTAGGTAATAGGCTTTGTTTCTTATTTTGGAGTAAGTTCATGGTCATTTGAGTCCAGTGGTTACCAAATTCTAGTCCACATATATGACTGTATTTGAATCACCTGAGGTCCTCTTTTTTTTTTTTTTTTGACAGCTGGCCTGTATGGGGATCTGAACCCTTGATTTTGGTGTTATAATACCATACTCTAATAAACCTAGCTTACTGGCCAGCCCTGAGTCCTTTTTTTTTTTAAAAGATGACCGGTAAGGGGATCTTAACCCTTGACTTGGTGTTGTCAGCACCACGCTCAGCCAGCGAGCCAACCGGCCATCCCTATATGGGATCCGAACCCATGGCCTTGGTGTTATCAGCACCGCACTCTCCCGAGTGAGCCACGGGCTGGCCCCCTGAGTCCTTTTAAAAAATATAAATTACTGGGCTCCATCCAAACCTAATGAATCAAAATATCTTGGGGTTAGGTCAGGCATTTGTATTTTTAAAAAGTTCTCCAAGTGATTCTGCTGCACAGTCATGTTTGGGAACTGCTGGTAGGCCTGATTTCCAGGGTTAAGATATGGCAAATGTCAACAAATAGGATGAGTGATATGATATTTTGTCAGAGGAATAACCAACACATGGAGCACTTTAATGTGACAGTAAAAGAAATAAGTATATTCCTCTAAAAATAATAAAGTATGCATGCATACTATGTTAACCAATCTCTGATGAAAGTTAGTGAAGTCAGACTTAAAGAACTAGATGAGTGCTCAAATGTGACTTAAATTAGAATCACCTGGTAGGATTTGAAAAAAAAAATACAGATTCCTGAGTTCTTTTCAGGACCACTTTATCAGAATCTCTAAGGACAGGGTTCAATCGACATTTTTTAATTTTTTATTTTTGGTGGCTGGCCAGTATAGGGATCCAAACCCTTGACCTCAGTGTTACAAACACCACACTCTTAATCAACTGAGCTAACTGGCCAGCTCCACTGATGCTGAATTTGATTACAGTTCTATGAATAAAGAAATTACTTTTGTTTGTGTTTTTCATCAGTAGCAGTAAAAACTGTTAACATTATAATTGGATCCCATTAGGATTGCTTCCGGGTCCCACAGTACTCAGGAACCACTGAATTAATTAGATTACTTAAGGTCCCTTAAGACTCAAATATTTGAGAATTCTACTTGTCTTCTACTGTCCTCTGAGTCCTCAATTGCCTCATCTCTTGCTGAAGATTTCTTTTTTATCTTTTTTTTTTAAAGATGACCGGTAAGGGGATCTTAACCCTTGACTTGGTGTTGTCAGCACCACGCTCTCCCAAGTGAGCTAACTGGCCATCCCTATATAGGGATCCGAACTGTTGGCCTTGGTGTTCTCAGCACCACACTCTCCCAAGTGAGCCACGGGCAGGCCCTCTTGCTGAAGATTTCTAAACTCAAGTCACAGCTGGCAACTTACCTCTTCTGAAGAGCTCATTTTGCTGCCAGTTAGTCCTGGGACCATAGGATTCATCAGATGAACCCGTTTTGAGTAGCCAAGTGCAGGGAGGTACTGAGAGATTAGAAAGCAACACACAAAAACAGACATTAGTATAAATTCCTCCTCAGCACCCCCAATCTCATCTAACTCAGGTAGCAACTCAATAGTTTGATATATTCCTTCTAATCTTTTTCTACGAATATAGATAGCTTTCAACAGTGATCATAATGTAAACGAAGTGTTTTTCCTTACTGCTTTTCTATTAGTATTACATTGTTAGGCTATTTGGCTTACCCTCCCACCATAAACAACTATAAAAGCTGGAAAAACATAAAACAACCATTTGCAGACTTTGGACAGCAACCAGTATAGGGCTATAAATCTTAAGAAAAGAGAAGCATACTGCCAGCTGCCAAAAACAAAAAACAGAGAGAGAGAAGGGAAGCAAAGCAGGGGACCCTATGTTCACCCTGGTTTTCTCCCTGAGTCTGTTTTTTCAAAGCAGGTGCTGAAAAAAAGACACCAAGCAGACAGAAACAGTCTAACTAAGCACAGAAGACAGAGGTTAGAGTTCAGGGCTGCCAGGAAGCTAGGATTTGGGATGGGTTGTAGAAAGAAGGACCCACCCCCCTCTCAAATATATGTCAGAATTCCCCATTGCTTTCTTGGCTGACTCATAGCTGTGCATGCACATAGGGAGACTCCAGGAAGCCTGGCAGAGAACAGGATGTGGGAAGATGGAGACCTGATCAGAGATTTCAGAGGCTGTACAGTACTGGGGAGACAAAGGTTAAAGTTTAGATCCAATCAAAGTAGACAGGGCTTTGTGAACACCTGAAATTTCAGATTGAGTCCCCAGAAAAGCCACACTGTAGGAATAGGACCACACCAAACGAATAAGGGCAAAACTGAAGCAGACCTATTCTAACAAAACTCAAAATCAATCCCTCACAGGATCAGGTAAGACATCAATAATTTAGCAATCTACAGAAAACAGCACTCTATAAACATAATCCAGACCCTCTACAACATAGCTACAATCTCTTTGGTACAATAAAAAAGCACAAGAAATGGGAAGCAGAAAAAAGTGACTGAGAGTCAAGAGAAAACAGTCAATGGAAGCAGATCCAGAAACAATCCAGAAACCAGAATAAGCAGAGCATGGTGTCAAAACAACTGATTTTCAGATCCCTGTACCAGCCAGCTGCCAAAAAACAAAACCAAAAAAACTGTGGTTGGTATATTAAAAGAAATAAAAGGAGGGGGGCCGGCCCGGTGGCGCACTGCTGTAGTGCGCCGCTTGGGAAGCGCGGTGGCGCTCC
>NW_007728596.1:54909-103621 GCF_000696425.1 Galeopterus variegatus | reverse complement strand
GGGTTCCGCTCCCACATGGAGTCCGGCCCCCCACTGGCTGAGCGAGGGGCGGGAGCAACACCGAGGGTTGCGATCCCGTGGCCGGTCCCGGTCCGGTACGGGCGCGACACTGAGGGTTGTGATCCGTTGCCGGTCACGAAAAAAGACAAAAAGGATAAAAAAAAAAAAAAGAAATAAAAGGATAAGATGGACAAAATGAATGAAAGACAGAGAATTGTAGTCTATAAAAAAGAATCAAATGGAAGTTCTAAAATAGTACAATACTAGATTTAACAGAAGACAGGATTAATGAACTTGAAAAATTTCAATAGAAAATATCCAAACTAAAGCACAGAGAGAACAAAGAAAGTAAAACAAGAGAACGGAATATGAGACATGTGGGACATGGTGAAGAGGTTTAACCTATGTGTAACTGCAGTCCCAAGAGAGGAGAAAGAGAGAGGAAATAATGGCTGACAATATTCCAAATTTGATAAAAATATCAACCCACAGATTCAAGAAGCTCAGCCAGATTCAAGCAGGACAAGTACAAAGAAAACTATAGCTAAAAACATCATAGTCAATTGCTGAAAATCAGAGACAGAGAAAATCTTGAAAGCAGCCAGAAAAAAGACATATCCTCAAAGAAGAAACAATAATACTTACAGCTGACTTTTCAGTGGAAACTATGGAAACCAGAAGGCAATGGAAAGATTCTTTAAAAGTGTTAAAAGGAAGGGCCGGCCCGGTGGCGCACTGCTACAGTGTGCCGCTTGGGAGCGCGGTGGCGCTCCCGCCGAGGGTTCGGATCCCACACAGACCGGTTCCCGCTCACTGGCTGAGCGAGGTGTGGGAGCAACACCGAGGGTTGCGATCCCGTGGCCGGTCCCGGTCTGGTACGGGCGCGACACTGAGGGTTGCGATCCGTTGCCGGACACGAAAAAAGACAAAAAGGAAAAAAAAAAAAGTGTTAAAAGGAAAATAATCGCAAACCTAGCATTTTATACCCAATGGAAGAAAAAGAAAGATATTTTCAAACAAAAGAAAGCCAAAATGACTCATTACTGAAAGACGTGCACTACAAACACAAAATACTAAGGAGGGCTCTTTAGGTTGAAGGAAGATAAACTTACATGGAGGCATACAAACACAGAACTGCAGGAAAGAATCAAAAGTATCAGAAAGGGTAGTGGGAAAAATATACATGAAAATTGACTGTTTAAAAAAAGTAATTATAATAAGGTCTTTGGGAGTTAAAATATGTGTAAAAAGTAAAATATATGATGACAATAACAGCACAAAGGGCAGGAGGGAGTTAAACGGAGCAAAACTGTTGTAGGTTCTTGCATTGTCCGGAGGTGGTAAAAATATCTAACTTAAACTACATTAAGTTACAAGGATACATGCTGCAATCTCTAGGGCAGGGGTGGGTAAAACTTTCCTGCAAAGGGCCAGATAGTAAATATTTAGGCTTTGTGGACCCCATATGGTCTCTATTGCATACTCTTCTTCACCTTTTTTATAGTCCTCACTCTTTTTTTTTCGTGGGGGATCTGAACCCTTGACCTTGGTGTTATAATACCATGCTGTACCAACTGAGCTAACCGGCCAGCCCTATGGTCCTTTAAAAATGTAAAAATCATCCTTAGCTCACAAGTCATATGAGAATAAGCTGTGGGCCAAATCCCTGATAGAATAATAAAAGAAGGTTCAACTAAAAGTTTATAGAGAGGGGCCGGCCCGGTGGCGCACTGGAGAGTGTGCCGCTTGGGAGTGTGGCGGCGCTCCCGCCGAGGGTTCGGATCCCACGTGGAGACCGGTTCACACTCACTGGCTGAGCACGGTGCGGGCACAGCATTGAGGGTTGCAATCCCGTTGCCAGTCCCCGGTACGGGCGCGACACTGAGGGTTGCGATCCCGTTACCAGTCAGTAAAAAAAAAGACAAAAAGGAAAAAAAAAAAGTTTATAGAGATAAAATGGAATAATAAGAAATATTTGGACAGCAACCAGTATAGGGCTAGAAAATTTACATGGTAAACATTTCCTCATTCATTAAATATATTTTAAGTGAGAGATTACATATGAGAGTGATTATTGCTAGGAATGGTTAAGTAAATTCGAGTAGAATTCTAAGCTGGCGGGGGCGGGGGGGTGCTCAGAAAGCTTGTAGCAGAGGATGGTTTCGATCCATCGACCTCTGGGTTACGGGCCCAGCACACTCCTGCTGCGCCACTTTGCTAGCTGGCACATTAAATATATTTTAAAAACCCATTATTTTGGGCCAGCCCGTGGCTCACTCAGGAGAGTGCAGTGCTGATAACACCAAGGCCACGGGTTTGGATCCCTACATAGGGATGGCCGGTTAGCTCACTTGGGAGAGCGTGGTGCTGACCACACCAAGTCAAGGGTTAAGATCCCCTTACTGGTCATCTTAAAAAAAAAAAAAAAAAAAAAAAAACCAAACCATTATTTTAATATTACATAATATTCCATTGTGATATATCATAATGTGTTTAACCAGTCCCTTGCTATTGGATATCTTTATTTCCAGATTTTTGCTTTATATTGATAATGTGATAAGTACTCTGATACATAACTCTAGCTGTACTTATTATTTCCTTAGGACAAATTTCTAGAAATAAAATTATTATATCAAAGGGTGGAAACATTTTCAGGTTATCAAATCATCCTCCAAGAATTTACATTTCCACCAGCAGTGTTTTCTTTTCTTCTCGGTGGCTGGCCAGTGCAGGGATCAAACCCTGGACCTTGGTGTTATCAGCACCATACTCTAACCAACTGAGCTAACCTTCCAGCCCATCCACTAGTAGTGTTTTCTCTATACTCTTGCCACTATGAGGTTTTGAGAACCTTTCAAAAATACCAACCCCTTCTTTTTTTTTTTTTTTCCTTTTTGTCTTTTTTCATGACCGGCAACGGATCGCAACCCTCAGTGTTGCTCCCGCACCTCGCTCAGCCAGTGAGCGGCTGGTCTGTATGTGGGATCCGAACCCTCGGCGGGAGCGCCACCGTGCTTCCCAGGCGGCGCACTGTAGCAGTGCGCCACCGGGCCGGCCCACCAACCACTTAATAGCCCCTTTTCAACTTACTCAAGTTCTTTCCCAGAAAAGAATTATTATGTATAGGTTTGTGCCAATTTCCCGCAAAACCCTGTTAAACCTCATCCGAGCAACGAGCGGTTTACGAAAGACAACAGCGACTAAATACCCTAGGAAAGAACAGTAGTTCTGACTGTGCCTTTTGTTGGAAATTGAACAATAATTAGGAAAGAAGCAAACCCAACAGATACTGGAACAGCTTCATAGTAACAGCAAGAGAATGGGCTTTTGAGTCAGACAGATCTGGCTACTAATTTCTGCTCAATTATTGTTTAATATTGGACAAGTTTCTTATTCATCTACCCACAGTTCTCTCATCTGTAAAACAAGGAGAGTAGCAACTATCATACAATATGATTATGAATGGTAGGACTGGCACATCATAGTTCAATAAACTTTAGTTGTATACCTTTGAGACTCAAATGAAAAAAGACAGGAAAGAGGACACTAACCTTCTCTGCAAAGGTGAAAATCTTTCTCTGATCAATGCCTCCAAATTGGGCATCTACTTTTAAATATTCTTCATCCAAAGCCTGTGGAAAGAAATACATGACCATAAACACCTACTGTATTTCTTCTACATGGTATGAGAAATCAGAAACTTTTGAAAATCACTAGATTTTTCAGAGAGTAGAGCCTGGAAAAAAATAAATAAACAACATTCAGCCTCTCTGTTGGCCTCAAAAGCTGGATAAACAGTTGTTAAATGTCTGCAGTGCACATTACTCCACAGTGCACATTACTCTACAGTACACATTACTCCACGTGGATGTCATGGGATAAAAAAATAAGAAGAGTAGTTTCTGGTCGGGCTGGTGAGCTCAGTTGGTTAGAGCATGGTGCTGATAACACCATGGTCCAGGGTTCAAGCCTCGGACCGACCAGCTGTCAAAAAAAAAAAGAAAAAGATAATAAGAGTAGTCTCTGCTCTCAGGATGCTCATAATCCAATGGGGAGGGAAGAAAGAAGACAAACCATAGTAATGTTAAAGGGACCCCGCTGAGTCAGGCAGCCTGTGACAAATGTCAAAGTAGTGGCATAAAGAAGTCTCATGAGAGCTCAGAAAAAAGGCGAGACTGAAGTATTAAAACAGTGATTGTCACTATATGCCAGGCCTGGTACCAGCTCTGTGGATGCAGAGATGAATCAGACCTAGACTCTCCCTTCAGAAGCCCAATTAGCCAGTTGGGGAGAGACATGTATACAGATAAATTTCAGTACAGTGTGCTAAGCACTAACCTAATGCTCATGTTAGGAATAGCACCAACACAAAGGAAGACATGACTATCTCTATCTAGTAAGACAGGTATAGGGAAGGCTTTCTAAAATTAGATTGTGGCCTGAGCTTGGTTTTGAAGAACATATAGATGTTATTTCAACATGCAGAGGAAATGGAATGTGAGAAGCCACATAAGTGTGAAGTGTTTAGGGAAATTATGAGTGGATCAGTCTGCAAAAGCACAAACTTCAAGGGATGTGGGAAATGGTAAGTGATGAGGTTAGAAAAGCAGATATGGACCGTAAAATGTCATGCTAGGGAACCTATTGTTATCCTGGCAAGTGAATGGTTTTAAGAAAGGGAGAAATGTGAGCAGCACTGTTGAAAGTAACAGGGGCAGACCATGGACTGGAGGCCTGTGGGCTGGAGCCAAAGAAAATAGCTAGAGGACTGTCGACAGTCTAGGTAAGAAATAATGATGAACCAAGGCAGTATAGATACAAAGCAAGAATAAATTTAAGAAATTTTTAAGAAATAGAATTGATAACATTTAGTGCATGATGGGGCATGGTTGGGGAGGGAAGAGTAAGAAGAGGGAAAGAAAGAGAAGGTTGAGCAAGCAGGAGCAATCTAGAACAGCACTGTCCAATAGAACTTTCTGTGATGATAAATATGCTCTATGTACTGTCTAATACAGTAGCCACTAGCCACATGTAGCTACCAAGAACTTGAAATATAGCTAATGTGACTGAAGAACTAAAATTTTAATTTTATTTAATCTTAATCACTTTTTTTTTTTTTTTTGTCTTTTTCCGTGTCCAGCAACGGATTGCAACCCTCAGTGTTGCCCCCGTACCGGACCGGGGACCGGCAACGGGATTGCAACCCTCGGTGTCGCTCCCGCGCCTCGCTCAGCCAGTGAGCGGGAACCGGTCTGTACGTGGGATCCGAACCCTCGGGCTGGAGCGCCGCCGCGCTTCCCAAGCGGCGCACTTATCCAGTGCGCCACCGGGCCGGCCCCATCTTAATCACTTTTAATAGCCACATATGACTAAGACTAGAGGCTACCACAATGGACAGTGCAGATCTAGAATGTCTCCAGGTTTAATTTTGGGAAAGATCTCTTTGAGTTGACAAAGGGAGACTTCATTTTCTTATATCAAACATTATAGATATATACAAAAAAAAAAATTATAAACATTTTCACCCTGCCTTCCTAAGGTAACTAGTATCAACAGCCTGGTTTGTATTTTTCTTCCTTCTTGCCCTTACAAATATACACACATATGATGTGTTTGTTTTATGTAATGGAAAATAGGATCATACCTAAAATTTATTTTCACACATTACTCTGAACTTTATTTTCTTCAATTAAGAGATTATGATTGACATAAAGAAGATGTGTGAGATGAGCAATGTCTTAAAGGACAGACAGGAAGGGGAGATTTACATGTGAAGAAGTAAAAGAGCATCCCAGTAAGCAGTTAGGAGGAAGGGAGACAAGAAAGAAGGCCTGTGTCCAGGCTAGCCACCAAAAACCAAACCAACACAAAACAACAAAAAGAAGGCAGGCCTATAGCTTGGTGAAAGGGCAGCAAGTGCATCAGTTTAACTCGTGCCAAGAGAGAGGTTTGTGTCCAGTAGTTAGAAATATAGCAGAAAAGGGAGCTGGCTGGTGAGCTCAGTTGGTCAGAGCATGGTGCTGATAACACCAAGGTCCAGGGTTCAGTCCCTGTACTGGCCAGCTTCCAAAAAACCAAAATGTAACAAAACATACAACCCCCCAAAAAAGAAGTACAGCAGAAAAGGTAACTGGGGTCACTCCATCCCTCGTAAGTACCTGTAGTCCAGGGTATAACAGACCACTCAGCAAAGGGTGCTCCACCTGCTTTACAACCTCAGCTCCAGCTTTCTTGGCATCATGTTGTGTGACCACAGAGGAGAGTTTGTACACATCTAGTGTGTACTCTCTGAAGAGGAAAGTAAGAGGGGACAGCTGTGAAATTGGGCCCAAGCCTCAGTTTCCCAGGGCAATCCTTTTTTTTTTTTCCTTTTTGTCTTTTTTCGTGACCGGCAACGGGATCGCAACCCTCAGTGTTGGGCCCGTACCGCGACCAGCAACGGGATCACAACCCTCGGTGTCGCGCCCATACCACGCTCAGCCAGTGAGCAGACCGGTCTCTATATGGGATCCGAACCCTCGGCGGGAGCGCCGCACTCTACCGAGTGCGCCACCGGGCCGGCCCTTCCCAGGGCAATCCTAAAGTGCATTAATTAATTCCCCTAATTTTAGGACATTCAAAGAGAGCACTGCCTGGTAGCTTCTAAAATGTGAGAGATCTATCTGCTTGTCCAAAACATTACTTAATTTTTATGTTTTTCCTTTTAAAAGATGATGGCTTTAATTAACCTTCTCTTTTGGAAAATGTTCTGTTATCTCTTGAAATTGAAATACTGCTTTTCTTCTTTTTTAACTTAGACACATGTAAAAAATAATGAACAGGCTGGCCGATTGGCTCAGTTGGTTAGAGTACGGTGTTGTAACACTAAGGTCAAAGGGTTTGGATCCCCTTAGCGGCCAGCCACAGGGGGGGCGGTGAAGAATGACCAATACAAGGAACAGAGTATCCATCATCCAGTTTAAGGACCTAACAATTACCTCTGAAGCCCCTGAGTGTCCCTCCACAATCCCATCTCACTTTTTCCTCCTTCGGAGTTAACTACTGTCCTGAATTTTGTGTTTCCAGTTTTATGTTTGTGTCTCTAAACAACATGTTGTAAATATTCTTATATGTGTATTCAAGTTTCCCTATATATGCGTAGGAGTAGAATTTCTGGATCATAGGAGATATGCATCTTGAATTTTAGTGGATAATGCCAAACTATTTTCCCAAGTGACTTTTTGTCAATTTTATTACTTAATTTTGTCATTATTTTAAAATTTTGCCCATTTGATGAGCAAATGGGATGGTTTCTCAGTATGGTTTTAATCTACATTTCTTTGAAATAATAACTAAGGAGGTTAAACATCTTTCCATATGCTTATTTGTTATTTGAGTTTCTTCTGTGAAATGCCTAGTTCAGTCTTTTTTTACTGGATTGACTCTTTTTTTAAACAACTTATTCTGTAGTTTTTGAAATATAATACAGGATATTAATCCTTTGCCAGTTATATGTATTATAAATATCTTCTCCCAGTTTGTGGCTTGTCTTTTTGCTCTACTTTACTTTTGAAGTCCTGAAGGTCTTAATTTTAATGTCATTGAACTCATCAATCTTTTCCTGTGATTTGTGCTTTTGGTACGTCTTGTTTAATTTTTCCTATCCTGAGATCACAAGATAGTCCTCTATACTGTCTTTTAAGTGTTTTATTGTTTGGTCCTTACAAGTAAATCTTTAATCTACTCGGAATGCAAGGATCGTTTTCTCCCCATACAGATAACCAATAGTCTCTGCACCATTTTTTCTTAAAAAGTTTTTCTTTTTCTGCTGATCTGCAATGCCAGCTCTGTCATATGTCAAATTTTTATAATTGTGAAGATCTATTTCTCAACTCTGTTCTGTTTCATTCATTATCTATTCCCACACTAATTCCATATATACAAAGAATTTGGTATCCAGAATAGAAAATGAACTAATAAAAAAAAAATGTACAAAAATAGGCAAAAACTCTTGCATAGGCACTTCATTGAGGAGGAAACCCAAATGGCCAATAAAAACATGAAAATAAAAATTTTCACCATTCTGATTCCTGACATTTTGTATGTTACTTCTTTTGTCCCCCCCTTTTTTTTTTGTCCTTTTTGAGACCGGTCGCAACGCGCTCAGCCAGTGAGCGCTGTGAGCGCACCGGTCATCTCTATATAGGATCCAAACCCGCGGCGGGAGCGCTGCTGCGCTCCCAGCGCTGCTCTCTCCCGAGTGCGCCACGGGCTCGGCCCTTTTGTCCCTTTAAAGTTTGTAGAATACTTTTTGTCCCCAGTGTTTTAAAATTTCAAGATTTTTTAAATTGGGGCTGGCCAGTTAACTCAGCTGGTTAGAGCCAGCTTTATAACACCAAGGTCCTAGGCTTGGATCCTCATACTGGCCAGCTACCAAAAAATTAAAAAAATAAAATTTCAAGGGAATGTACTTTGATGTGTGTTTGTTTTCATCCACTGTGTTAGGCACTTGGTGGACTCTTTCAATCTGGAAATTCATGTTCTTTAATTGTCTTTTTTTTTTTGCACCTCAGAGCTAAGTTTTATTTATTTATTTTTATTGAATCATAATTGATTATACATGTTTTTGGGATTCAATGTTGACATATGTTGATCAAATCAATATTACTAATATGTATATTATTACAAATTGTACTTATTCTTTATGTCCCTCGTCCAATCTCTCCCTCCCTCCTCCCACCACTGATAACACTAGACTTCTCCTCCTCTGAAAGAGTAACGGTTACTCTGTTGATTTGTTGCCTCGATGATCTGTTCAATTGGCTTTGTGGAGAGAGACATCCTTTTCTTTGGTCTCTGCCAGTGACTCTCCTAGTGTCAATGCACTCCAGTGGCTGGTGGACCATCTGTGCAGTGGCTGTGACATCTAGCCACTTTCGCAGCAGCCGTGGTTACTGTAGTGGCTGTGGTGGGCCACCCACACGGAGGTGATGTTTTTGGCATGCTCCTTGGAACTGGTGGTGTGCCTGGATGTGGGGGAGGGGGGTATGGTCCCTGGCTTGATGTCCCAGGCCCCTGGGTGGGTCCTAGAAGCGCTGGTGGTGTGCCTGGGCCAGAACTAATCTTTTGTCCTTTGCTTACTTCTAAAATGGGGGAACTTCCTGTGGGAACCAGTACTTGAGCTCTGTGGTTTAGCTAAATTGCTGCTTTGCTGCTGTTTCCCTAGGGAAGGCTTTTTGTGCAGTTCAGGGTTTAATGGTTGACCTTATAGGTACTTCCAGCTTTCCAGAGATCCAGTGCACCTCAGTTGTGTAAACTCTGATCTGAGCCTGAGTTTTTTCATCAAACTGCACCCCATGCAATTCTGCATTCCCGACCAGTCTCCTCTGAGTGGTCCTGTGTGGATTTGGGGGTGGATTGGCTGTCCTTGCTGTGCCCCAGTGTTCTCCCGGTGGGCCTGTCTCCCCCACTGCCCATGCTCCAAACACTTCCCAAGGGACGGGCCCTGTGCTGGTCCCTTGCAATGACTCACTGGCTTCTGAATGGCTCCCCTTTTTCAGGTGTTCTGGCTCCTCGCTCTTGCATGGGTCCATGGGAACCCTATTAGTGGTCTTGCTGTCCTGGGGACCACCAAGGCCCTCTTCTCCCCTGCTACCTCCAAGTAACGCCATCTGAAGGGCACAGCTGTGGCTTCTGCTGGCTCCTGCTCCATGCGCTCAGTTCCAGCCTTAAAGCAGCTGCAGCACAAAACGCTCAGAGCAGTTTTTATTTTCTCTCATCGTGGCTTCTCCCCCTAGAGACCTCTCCTCCTCTTCCTGTGAGCTCCAGCGGCCCCAGCTTGACTGTTGTTATGTTTTTATAGTTGTAAATTGGTTGATTTGTGTGAGAGAGTGACACTGGGGACCATCTATTCCACCATCTTGACCAGAATCCTTCAATTGTCTTTAAATTGTCTTTTATTTCATAGATGATCTCCTTCCCTCTGAGTCTCTGTTCTCTTTTCTGGAACACTTATTATTCAAATATTGGACCTCCTGGCTGAGTACTCTAGTTTTCTTACCATTTTTTCTTTTTTCCATTGTGCTCTGTGAGGCCATGAAAACCAAAGTTCAAGTACATACAATTCAATGAGCTCCCTCAAGGTGCAAAAAATCTTCAGTGTTCCACCTACCATATTTTATGGATTCTAAGATGCATACTTTTAAACATTTAACATCTCTGAAATCTAGATGAGTCTTATAAACAATGGCATATTATAGATTAATTATCAGTATTTTTAAAGACATCTTAGATTAATTAAAATATAGTATGTATGTATTCCCACTTTTGCTTGATATCTGGCCACTGAATAGTCTTGAAAACTTGTCAATACATCGATACATTTTAGTTAAAAGAAGTATTTCATCTAGCATTTTTAGTGGTTTCAGCAGGAAGGTAGGTCAGTCTGCAAGGCTACTGGAAACAAAAGTCCTCAACCACATGCCAGCCACTTTTAACATTTTGGGGGAGTCCATCTCTCCGGGATGCATTCCAAGTGAATTTCTCAGTAATAACTTTCAAATTCTCTGATTTTTGTCTTCAATCTGTGTTCATTATACAATTGATCCCATCTTTTCAAGGTTGGTATGTTTTTTCTTTAATGACAAATTTACATTTCCAAGATTTCTTAATTCTTTTTATTTCTATATATTCACGTCTCATTTCTGCCCCTTTCTTTTTTTTTTTTTTTCCTCTCTTTCCCTCTTTCTTTCTTTCTTTGTTAGTCAAGTGAAGCAGTGGGAGTGGAGAAGGAGAAAAGAAATATGCACTTGGACCTGCCCATTTCTGCCTTATAATTTCTTTTTATTTTTTAATTAATGTTATTCCTTGGCATTTTAGAATTTATGCCTTTTTGATAATATCAGGGATATAACACCTCTAAGTGGTAGGCAGCTTGGTTCAATTCTTGGTATGCACATACTCTAGTCTCCACAGGCTTGAAGCTTGATAAAAGTCCCTAAAGACTTGGGTGGGTTGCCAGAAGTGCCCCCACTCCCTGGTTCTACCTTTCTTGAGGGGTTGGGGTGGGGATGGGAAAAGGGGAAAAGCCCTACTTTATCCTCTGGCTTTAAGTAGTAAGCCTGGTTTGGCCCCACTTCATGCTTCTGGACTGGAATCCAGCAGACCTGTAACTTTAGCCCAGAACACCAATCTACATTTCAATTCTGTTTCTTTTATCATAGAGACGTTTAGTTTGTTTTTGAACCCGACTACATACTTTTTAAAAAAAAAAAAATTTATATTTTTATCTAGCATTGCTGTGTTTGGAACACAGGGAGCCCATCAAAGAGTGTTCTACAAAGCCATCTTCCTTTAAAGTCCCTTTTGTATCAAGTGACATTGAGGCGAAATAGCTTTATTTATTTATCCCACTTTCCCATACCCCAAATTCTGTTAAGTTCTAGGAGAATAAAAACCTTAGCTGTGTTATTCACAGTTATAATCCTAGTCCTTAGAACAGAGTCTGGCATATACTAAGAACTCAATACATATTTGCATGACTCATTCCCTCACCTTCTTCCAATTTCTGCCTAATGTCATCTTATCAGGGAGGTCTTCCCTTACCATCCTATTTAAATAGAAACCCCCACTCCCTGAGAACTTTCTCTCCTCCAGCCTGTCTACTTTGTAGCACCTATCATCACTGACACACACACTATATATATTACTTGTTTACTTGTTTCATGTCTGTATTCCCTTGCTGGAATGTAACCCCCATTAAGATAGGAACTTTTGTTTTAGCTTATTATATGGTAAACTGTGTTTACCATATAATAGGGGCTCCATAAATATCTGTGGAGTAAATGTAAAAATGCATGAAATCTCAGGCACTCTACAGAAACTGTAGATGCAAATATTTGTTTATATAAAGATGTCTGTATGCTTTATTTAAGACTCTAAATGTCCAACAGTGTGGAATGGTAAAGAAAATTATAGTAGGTGGAGTAAAAAGAGAAATTTACTAGTAAGCAAGAAATCTGGGTTCACATCCTGACTCATATTCTAAATTAGATGTTCTAAAATTAGATGTATGAACTTGGGACAGTTAAATCAGAATCTATTTCCTTATCTGTGAAATAGGATAAAGCAATCCTTACCTGAGAAAGTTGTTCCGAAGGTTCAAAAGTGACTAGTAGAGTGACATATATGTAGTTATACAGGCTTATTTGAGACGTTTAAAAAAAATTTTAAAGGTGGAGACTATGAGGCAGCATGGGGGAATTACTTAAGAAATAGTAAGTTAGGGGCCAGCCCGGTGGTGCACTGGAGAGTGCGCAGCTTGGGAGCACGGCAGCGCTCCCGCCGAGGTTTTGGATCCCATGTGGAGACCGGTTCCTGCTCACTGGCTGAGCGCGGTGCAGGCGCAACACTGAGGGTTGCAATCCCGTTGCCGGTCCCCGGTATGGGCGCGACACCAAGGGTTGCCCGTTACCGGTCAGTAAAAAAGACAAAAAAAAAAAAAAGAAAAAAAAAATAGTAAGTTAAAAAATTAGAATACAAAATTATATCTATGCTAACATTACAAATATAAATATAATTGACAAAGAGAAGAAGCAATAGAAATTGTTGGGGAGGTAAAAAACAAGTGAAATGGGCCAGCCCGGTGGCGCACTGCTACAGTGCGCCTCTTGGGAGTGTGGCGGCGCTCCCGCCGAGGGTTCGGATCCCACATACAGACCAGCCGCTCAGCGAGGTGCAGGGCAACACCGAGGGTTGCGATCCCGTTGCCGGTCCCGGTCCGGTACGGGCGCGACACTGAGGGTTGCGATCCGTTGCCGGTCACGAAGAAAGACAAAAAGAAAACAAAACAAAACAAAAAAAACAAGTGAAATACTTCTGTTTCACTTTTTCTTTTTTTTTGATAGCTGGGTGGTAAGGGGATCCCAACCCTTGACCTTGGTGTTATCAGCACCACACTATTCCAAGAGAGCTAGCTATCTGGCCAGGCCCCATTTTTTTTTTTTTTTTAAATCATTATTTGCTGAGGCTGGAAGAGAAAGAGAGGGTGATTGTTCAGCATCACTCTCCCATATACTGTGAGCTCTGCAAGGCTGAGGACTTTGTTATGGTTACATTTATATCTTCAGCAAACAGAACAGTATCTAGGCATTTACTAGTCAGTACATTTTTGATGGATGAATTAAAAGAACAAAGGGTATACATTTTTAATGGTGCTTAATAGGAAGTGCCAAACAACTTCTAATCCAAATTTAAAGTGCCTAGACTCTATAGGCCTGTAATTAGCCAGAAGCACCAGAGCTGAAAGAAGGGTAGAAAATCAAGCACTTACTTGCTGAGCTGGTAATCAGTGCCTTTGATGAACTTGAGCTTCTCCAAGGGCACGCCAATGCTCTCTAGCATTGCCTTGATCACATTCTCATAGTAACTGGTTCGGAGTTCTAGAAGGTCCCATGGGGCTTTCATGTTATCCAAGTACGCATGAAGGTCCGCAAACAGAATTGTTACCTGGACATAAGGGACCACCAAAATGTGAATTTGTCCAAATATCTCCAACCTGCCTCCTATGACCCCAACCCCATCCTTAAGTCTGTCTTCTGGTCATTCCCCAAGGACAACTGCTTGGTTTAAAGCATTAGTTCTTACCTCACATCCTGCCTTCAGGAAGTCTGCAATCTTAGACATGGGCACGAAGTAAGCCACATGTGGCTTGCCTGTGGTTGCTGTTCCCCAGTAAACTTTAAGTTCCCGCTCCTTCAGTATCTCCTTCAGCTTCTCTTCCCCCAGAACCTCCTGTTGTGCAAGCAGAAGAGCTGGTTTAATGCTAGTACCCCACCTTGCTCATCCTTTACCCTGTGACAAGTAAAACAAAGGCACATGTCACTGGGGGTCCAGGTTCAGAGCCAGTGGGGAGATTCAGCCATGCTCTTAATGCTGAGAGCCAATCTAAGGTGGGGCTGCTGCTAGTACCACTCTTGTGCAATGACACTGATGTTAGGGGAGTGGGAGCATATTTCTACCTGCATCTTCCCCTCCAGCTAGCTCTCACTCACTCTCCTTCCTTTCATAGCCAACTTCCTGAAACAGTTATCTTTTCTTCTGGTCTCCATTTCCTCATCTCCCATTCCAGTTTGAATTCTATACATCACACTACTAAATTCCATATTGTATCACACATACTTTTGCTAAGATCACAGAGTACATCCACATTGCTACATTTAATGAATACTTTTTAGTCCTCACTCCCTGAAACACTCTCTTGGTCTCCTTTATTTTATTCTCTAGTTTTCCTCTTCTCTGGCTGATGAGATTTCTTTGCAGCTGCTCCTCTTCTTCCTAATCATTAAACATTAGCAATCTTTGGGGCTCTAGTCTTTTCTCTCTTACTTTACATTCTCCCTAATTATCCCCTTCAGTTACTTTACTACTTAAGCATTAGTAACTCCCAAATCTCCTGCTCACACCCATATGTAAAACCATGTACTTGTTATCAACCCAATAGTTCAAACTCAACATGTTCAAAATTAAACTCATGCTCTTGCCTCCTGCCTTGCTCCCCAACCATCTTTTTTCACTTACAGTTTCTTTTTTTTTTTTTAAGTTTGGGAAAAGGTTTGTTTTTATTTTTTTTTATTTTTTTAATTTATTTTTTATTTTGTCAATATACAATGTGGTTGATTATTATGACCCATCACCGAAACCTCTCTCCCTCCTCCCTCTCCCCCCTCCCACCAAAGAATGTCCTTTCTGTTTGCTTGTTGTAACACCTTCAAAGAAATTGTAGTTGTTATATCTTCTTCCCCCCCCCCCCCCGGTTTTTTTTTTTTTTTGTGTGTGTGTGTGTGTGTGTGTGTGTGAGTGAATTTATTTGTGTATTTTTAGCTCCCACCAATAAGTGAGAACATGTGGTATTTCTTTTTCTCTTCACTTACAGTTTCACCCCTAGTTCAGTAAAAGGTACTATCTTTCATCAAGTTGCTTAAGTTACTCTGCAACAGCTTTTAAATCCTTACTTCCCTCTGTCTCTACAGCACCAACCTGATTCAGGCCACCATCAGATCACACCGAGATTACTGTAATAGTCTCCTAACAGGTCTCCCATAGCTACTCTTGCTCCCTCCAATCCACATTTCAAAAGGTAGCTGGAGAGATCTTCTTTAAAACTCAAAATCTGGGGGCCGGCCCGGTGGTGCACTGGATAAGTGCGCCGCTTGGGAAGCGTGGCGGCGCTCCCGTCCGAAGGTTCGGATCCCACATGCGGACCGGTTCCCGCTCACCGGCTGAGCGAGGTGCGGGAGCGGCGCCGAGGGTTGCGATCCCGTTGCCGGTCCCCGGTCCAGTGCGGGGGCGACACTGAGGGTTGCAATCCGTTGCCGGACACGGAAAAAGACAAAAAGACAAAAAAAAAAAAAAACCTCAAAATCTGATTAACTCTGTCACTTATTTAAAACTTTTAACGACTGCCTTTTGCCTTAAAACAATATGGAAAAAATTCTAACAGGTCAGTATGCCTCTGATAACAGTTTTTAGTGTTTCTTCAAGTGATGGTTTTGGGAGGCTGTTAGAAACCATGATAGATTACTTTATTGGTTTGAATCATCTATTAGCAGAACTTGTTAAAATCCTGTGCTCCAAGTCTGTTGGTGGCTGACACTACATCTTCCAGAGCCCCTGAAAATTTGGACACTTGGACGGTTCTCACTACACAAGAAAAGGTCACATTACTCAGATTTTAAAACATGAGCAAGTCAATTCCATTAGTGTTTGTGTATCCTTTGTCCCCAACCAACACTACTTTATGGAGAGAGGGTAGGAAACAAAGAATCTGGCTAAGAGGAAGCATGCAAAAATCTCTGGTTAAGATCAAGCTGTTAGTGGGCCAGCCCGGTGGCGCACTCGGTAGGGTGTGGCACTTGGGAGTGCGGTGGCACTCCCGCTGAGGGTTCGGATCCCATATAGAGACCGGTCCACTCACTGGTTGAGCGCGGTGCAGGCGCGACACCGAGGGTTGCGATCCCATTACCGGTCACGAAAAAAGACAAAAAGGAAAAAAAATAAAGATCAAGCTGTTAGTGGAATAACCCAAATGTCCATCAACTGATGAATGGATAAACAAAATGTGGTATATCCATACAATGGAATATTATTCAGCCATAAAAAAGAATGAAATTCTGATGTGAACAACATGGATAAACCTTGAAGACAATATGCTAAGTGAAAGAAGTCAGACAATGATACCAGTTATATGAAATGCCCAGAATAGGCAAATACATGGAAACAGAAAATAGATTTCCCTAGTGCTGGGGGGCAGTTAGGGGGTAATGGGTAGTAACTGCTAATGGATGCACGTTTTTTTGGTGAAGGAGATGAAAATGTTCTAAAATTAGATAGTGGTGATAGTTGCACACCCTTGTCAATATACTAAAACCCATGGAACTGTACACTTTTAAAGTGAATCATACAGTTTTAAAGGGTAAATTTTATAGTATGTGAATTATATCTCGAAAAAGAAAAAACAAAGAACAAGCTGTGGCCCAACTGATGTATCACTGCTCTTAGAATAAAGCCCAGGGCCGACCCTGTGGCTCACTCGGGAGAGTGTGGCGCTGGGAGCACAGCGGCGCTCCCGCAGCGGGTTCCGATCCTGTATAGGGATGGCCGGTGTGCTCACTGGCTGAGCGCAGTGCGGGCGACACCAAGCCAAGGGTTGCGATCCCCTTACCGGTCACAAAAAAGCAAAAAAAAAGAATAAAGCCCAATTTTATTTTATTTTAATGTTTTTGGCAGCTGGCCAGTAAAGGGATTGAACCCTGTATGTTATCAGCACCATGGTCTGACCAACTGAGCTAACCAGACAGCCCCGAATAAAGCCCAATTTTAAATTGGGGTTGTAGGATAAAGCCCACAAGATCTTCATGACTTGGTCTCTGCCTACCTCTCCTGAACAAATAAACAAGTAAAATGTATAGTATGTCAGATGGTGATAAAGTGCTATGGAGGAACAACAGAAAAAAAGGTAGAGCAAAGGATGAGACAATTCTGGTGTCGCAGGGTTTATTGTTTAAATAAAGTGGTCAGGAAAGGGCTCCTTGATAAGGTGATAATAGTCAGAAGCCTAAGAGACAAGGGAATGAGCAATGCAAATATTTATGAAGTGCCTGATCAGCACTTCGCTCACACCATTCCAGCCAAATTAGCCTTCTCTCTGAACCACATGTTATTTCTCCCCTCTGGTTCTTGACACTACTGTTCCCTGTATCTGAAATGCTCTTCCCCCCTTTCTTTCATTGTTTCTGTTGGGAGTGCTAAATAAGTGTTTTTGTATTAGAGGATCATGGAGGAACTTTGGTTAGGGAACTTTCATCATGAACTTGACAGACTTAAATGGGACATGTCCACCTGGGCCTTAACCGATCATACCCTTTTAAGATATTACCATCTGGACTTGGGAGGATTCAACTGTAATTGTGTAAGGACTTAATAGACTGCAACAGACCTCGAGCAGAGTACAAAAGAACGGACGCAAAAGCCCCAAGTTGCTGCACTGGTTGAACTGCCAGATTGCAGGACGGTACTGCCAATAAGATAATGTTTCCTCTGGGAGTTCAAGAAGGGACCGGAATGTATGCCGCTCTCAAGCCACGTTCTCAAGGATCATCAATCATACCCCATCAGCTGTATCCAGTTCCTGGTGGATGTGAGTCAGGAAAGGACCTCGCACAGGAGATGTAAGATCCCTAATCTGTTCGTAACAGGATAAAAATAGGAGTTGTGTGCAGTGTGCCCTTAAGGAATCATTTAGTTTAAATAAGAAGTAGATTAAGGATCAATATTGTGTGTGTGTGTTAAATAAACCGAGTGATTAGAGCATCATCTTTGTCTCAAGTGGTCCTTGCCTACAAATAAGGATCTGCGCGCGACACTTCCTCAGGTTAACTCCTACTCCTGCAGTTCCTGCCAACAGTAGGAACATACGTGGAGTGAAGGGGTGATCCGCCTCATTCAGGGCGCAGTTTAGAGGTCACTTCCTCAAGGAAGTCTTCCCTCTCCTTATTTCGTTTCGAAGCCCCACGTACCTTCCAGTATTTGCTTCAATGTAATGGTTTGGGACTATGGGTAATTTCTAACGTCTAATTCCCTCCAGACAGGCTCTGGGAGGGAAGGGCCCTTACGTATCCCAGAGCCTAGCACCGCGCCTGGCACACAATAGGGTGGGTGGGGTGGGAGTCGTGGATTCAAAGCCCGGCTCCAACGCGTAAGAGGTGAGTCCTGTGATAACTGTGGCACCCAAGGAATGGCTGACCGACCAGAAGTGAGGTCTGCAGCCGCTCTCAGGCCTGCCCCAGTGCGGAGTCCCCGGATCCACACACTTAGGACCCCGTAGTGGGGCTCAGGGTCACTGGACCTAGGGCCCCTAGACCCCAGCGGCGCATTTTCAACCTTGAGGCCTAACCTGCAGGTTCCGAGTGATAAGGTGCAGCTTCTCTTCAGGGCTGGGAGCGTCCCCCATGGCTCCGCCACCCCTCCTTCCCGCGCTCAGCCTGGTACCCGCGACTCTTCCTCAGTTGCCACAGCCGCGTGCCAGGAACAGTCAACGCGAGTCCAGCCAGGTTGCATCAGCTGAGCTCGTCGTTCGGCTTCCTCGGCCTGGACCCCTCTCAGTCCCGCAGTAGCCGGAAAAGAGTCAAGAGCAGCGAAGAGTCGAGCGGGTCGATGAGACGGAAAGGGGTGGAGCCAGCAGGCAGGATAGGCAGTGCAGAGGGCGGGGTTGCGGCGCCTGCGCGGGCGCAACCCTCTTAGAGGCAGGACGGTTTCCTGCCAATCACTGCTTGTTTGCCCTCCCCCTGGCTTTGGCCCGGCAGACTCCGGGTGGGGGAGGTCGGGGGGGGGGCAATAAAATGGCGCAGGGGGCGGAGTGAGGCGCAGTCGTCCACCCAGGCTTTGGCCCGGCTTCCGGAGGTGAAGAGCGGGAGGGGCGAGGGGGTCGGCGTTCCTTGAGTGGGAGGGGGATGGGGGCGCCTGTTGATTCTTCATGGGGCAGCGCTCGCGGTCTGCCCCGTTGAGGGGTTGAGAGGCCCTCGCCCTGTTGGGAGAAGGGCCCGACTCGCTCCTGAGGTGATGGCGGGGGGAGGTCCCTGCCCCCCACCTCCACGTCGGCGAGCGAGAGATGCCCCTCACTCTGCTGAGGAAAGAGAGGCTGTCTAGTCACCTGGAAGGCGGGGGGCTGTCTGCTGTCCCTGCCCTGTGGGGTTGGGGGCAACGGAGGTCCCGCTCGGCGGGAGAGTTTTGCTAGGAAAGCCGAGTCTTGCGGGCGGGAGACGACCTCCCTGAGAGCGCGGGGACTGAGGTCCAGCTGAGCTGGCACTGTGGGCGGCCATCCTCAGGGAGAGGGGTGCACCGCTCCGGCCTGCCAAGGGGCAGATTTCACCCCTACGGGGGGAGGGGCGGGGAGAAAGCCCGCGCTTCTCCCACCTTCTGCGGGGAGGCGGGAATTTTTGGTCTCCTGGGAGGAGGGAAGTGCAAAGACCCTGCCTGGAGGGCGAAGCCGTTCTGTAGCCCTCGCATTTGTGAGGGAGAGCCTGGGGAGGCCGGGTAGTATCCTTCGAAGGGTGGATCTGGGCCACCCTTGCTCCTGGTCCTCGAGGGCTAGATGCGTCACAGTTACTTTCTGGACGGGAGGGAAGGTGGTTGGCACCGCAGAGTGGGCCTCGGGGAAGACCAAGATGTGACTGAATTGCCCACCAACTGCCCAACCCTGATCTACAGGGGTTTTTTGTAGATTTGTTAGGGGCTCGGAGTTTTCGCAGACCTATCTAAAAAAAATTTTTTTAATTTTCTTTTTAAAAAGAAACCTGTTGCTGCAGCCTAGTAATAGCTGATCTCTGTGCTCATGGGGGTGGAGAATCCTGGCACCCTGATCTAGTGAAATGTTACCGAAAGCAGAGATTTCCAGCCGTGGGTTTTTCCGTCCTACAAATGTTTCCAGTTAACTCAAAGGGAGTTGCAGAATTCTTAGAGCTTTTTTTTTTTTAAAAAGTGCCTGTTTTATGGAGTGATAACAAAGCCCACACAGCCTTTTGCGCAGTGTGCATCACATGTGTTACATTTGGGAAATAATCCTTGCCCTTGGCCATCTCTGTCAGCCCCAACTTGGTAATGGTCTTGACTTTAGAGCCTTGAAATAGGATGTGGGATTGCATCTGTTTTTCCAATTTTTTTTTTTTCATTTTTGTCTTTTTTACTGACCGGTAACGGGATCGCAACCCTCGGTGTCGCGCCTGTACCGCGGACTGGCAACGGGATCGCAACCCTCGGTATTGCACCCGCACCGCGCTCAGCCAGTGAGCGGGAACCGGTCTCCACATGGGATCCGAACCCTCGGCAGGAGCGCCGCCACGCTCCCAAGCGCTGCACTCTCCAGCGCGCCACCGGGCCGGCCCTGTTTTTCCAATTTTAATGGCATGAATAAGATAAGACTTTGTGCTCTAAGGCAATAGGTTTCCTGAGGTAAGATAAAAATAGAAAAGGAACCAGTTTCTGAGGTTTCAATCAGGAGGTTAGAGAACAGAGGGGGTGGTAAACTGAAGTGTGAAGAAGGGGGTGGACAGGTGAAAGATGTGGAAGGACAGAATAGGGTCACAGAAAGGATGTGGAGCAGAGGAGTTAAGAGATAGAATTGGGACGTGTGAAAAATATTCTTCCTTTAAAAATAAAGGGTTCCCCATATTTTAAGTGGAGGTTAAAGTGCCAAGAAAGGTAGGTGATAGCAGAATGGCAGACAAGTATCCAAGTCTGTCGTGGAACTTCACTTAAGAACTTCAATTTTATCTGAGGGTTTCACCTTCCCCCTTGCAAATTCATTAAATATCAACTTTTATTGGTGTAGGCTTTTAGGTTTGGAGTGCTTTTATGAACATCCCCTCATTTGATCCTCAGGATAATCTGTTTGAAGTGAACTGAATATATATCTTCCTTTTTTCAGATGAGTATTCTCATCTGTATCGAGGTTCAGGGACTTTAAGTGAATTGCTGAGGTCTCTAGATTTTAGTCCAGTGCCTGTGTACAAGATACTTCAGTGACCATTAATCTGCAGAATTTGCCTTATATTTCAGATGTCCATCCAGTCTAGTCTTTAATTAATTTTGTGACAAAATAGCTGAATGTTGGGTTAAACCAGAAGAGAATAGAGCATACTGGATAATTTCTAAACAAGCAGTTTAGCAGTCTTTTTTCCTACCATTCCTGTGCTTCTCTTAAGACTCTTCATGGGCCAGGGAGGAAATGATGGTGAAATGAAATAATAACTATAGCCACTACTTAAATTTGCCTGTACTGTGCTAAGTGCTTTGTGTTCACGGTCTCACTCAGTACTTGCAACAATCCTATGAGATAGGTACTATGAGGTTGCCTATTTTACAGGGGAGGACATTTGAGACTTGAGAGCATAATCATTGTATCTTTTCCACTGACTTCATAATTTTAAAATGTTTTCATTAAATATTTCAAGCATATGAAAAATTTTAGGAAACAACAATACCATTATACCCACCATCCTGCTTTATCATATGTTGCTATATTTGTTTCAAGTCTTTTTTTTTTTAAAAGAAATAAAACATTACAGATAGAATTGAAGCTACCCATGCCCTCTTGCCATACCTCTTCCCTCCTCACCAGCAGAGGTAATCGCTATTCTGAATTTGGCATTTCTCTCATTCCCATGCATATTTTTATCATTTTGTGATATATATGTTTATCCATACACAATATATGATATTGTTTCTTTAAAAAATAAATTGCAGGGAAAAAAGTTGGGGAATCTGTAAACTACTCACAAGACATATGAGCCAGTTGCATTGTATGGACCTTATTTGGATGCTGATTTTTTTTTTCTTTTTTTGGGGGGGGGGAATACTGATTTTTTTTTTTAAGCTTGGAAAAAATATGACATAAGGTAATTGGAGATCTGAATTGGATATTTTATGATGAGGAATTCTCATTATTTACAGATGAAATGATGGGATGCCTGAGATTTGCTTCAAAATAATCTGGTAAAGGGGGAAAGTGGATGGGGCAAGAATAACTATGGGTTGATAGTTGTTGGGCTGAATGATGGTTATGTGGGCATTCATTATATTATTATATTACTTATGCATATGTTTTAAATTCTCTATAATAAGTATCTTTGAAAATGAAGAAATAAAATTGCAAAGAAAATAATTTGTGCAAGTTAAAAATTCTCTCTTTCTCCCTCTAACTCCCTCCCTGTCTCCACACACTGATGGTTCCTGACTTACGATGGTTCAACTTAATTTTTTGACTTTACGATGGCTTTATTAGGGTATTAAATGCATTGTTGACTTGCAATGGATTTATCAAGATGTAACCCCATCCTAAATTGGGAACTATCTGTGTATATGTATGTATGTTTGTGTGTGTGTGTATATATACGTATATGCTATTTTTTGCATGCTTGTGTTCCTAGACCTATTAGAACATTTTATGAGACTGGCTCAGAGGAGCCTGCTCTGTTCCTGTATATGTTGTGTGACAATAGGAATTAATGCTTGCAATGGTTGTGAAGAATATTGGTCCTATGTGTGCAAATAAAATTTGCAAATAATGTTTTTCTTCCAGTGATGTTTGGCCACTTTCAAGGGTATTTCTCATGTTCTTCCATTCCACGTGGGAAGCCAAGGGAAGTCTTCCATGCATAATAAGGTGGCTTAAATTATTTTTTCTAAGAGACTAAAAGCCCTTTTGGTATCTCCATCATTTATAGTTCATTAGAGATTGCACTGAATTTAGAAGGCCTGAGTTTGGATAATAGCTGTGCCATTTGCTGACCGGCCCTGGGCAAGCCTATCACAAAGGTGGTAGAAAAAACATTGCCTTGGGCCAGGCGGTGGCTCACTCGGGAGAGTGCGGTGCTGATAACACCAAGGCCACGGGTTCGGATCCCATATAGGGATGGCAGGTTGGCTCACTGAGTGAGCATGGTGCTGACAGCGCCAGGTCAAGGGTTAAGATCCCCTTACCGGTCATCTTTAAAAAAAAAAAAAAAAAGAAAAGAAAAAACATTGCCTTTGGAATTAGACCTGGGTTTGGATCCTTGTTCTAGCATTATTAGCTATGTGTACATGGTTAAGTAACTTAATGCCTCTGGGTTTGAGTTTCCCAAGAATGAAAATCTATTAAACTCTCCATTTGGCCACGCGTGTGCTTGGACTAGACCTTTTGGAAAGAGTTGAGGTAAGGGACCAGAAAGGGCTTCTAAGAAATGTAGCTACTTAACAACCCAGTGCCTATGATATTTGTGCTTGATAACTATAAAAAAAAAAAAAAAATTCCCCAAAGTAGACTTCTTTACTGCTGCCTAAAGAAATAACTTTGCTGTATAAAATAACTCAGTCCCTAGGTGGATAAATTACTTTTTTCTTTTTTTTCTGTGGCTGGCTGGGATGAGGACCTCAACCCTTGAACTTGGTGTTACAACACCACACTGTAACCAACTGAGCTAACTGGCTAGCCTGAGAAATTATTTTTCTCTTCATAGAGGCATCTGCTTCAGTGCTTGGAACTCTAGCACAGCAATTGCTGAAATACTGGTAAAATAAAAAGTTTACCATCTCTAACTTAAATACAACAGAAAACTTTTTAAAGATCAATTTTACAGAATTGTGTTAAGGGTTTAGAGTTGTAAAATATGTCGCACAGTGTCTTGTTATAGGTACTTAATATTTCTTCCCTTTCTGTCCCATCTTATTTCTAAGATGAATAAGTTTAACTAGTTTCCTTTTAATTCTAAAATTCTGTAATCCCTCCCCTTCTTTTTCTCTAGTGCTTTACTGTCCATACGATTTTATATTTTATATTGGTACTTAATTTTCAGTGTTGTCTCTCTAGCAAAATTATATGTTCCTTGAGGGTGGGAACCATATTTTTATTTCTTGGAAATCATATAGAGACACATATCATGTATCTCAGTGCTATGTGATGATTGTAGCTCAGAAAATGTTTTCTGAAAGAATTCATGAACTGAAGCTAAAACTCAAGGTGTAGTATAGAGGGTAGTGGAGTGGAGGAATTTTATGGTTAAAAGGCTTCAAGGAATTTTCCAAATTATTGAGTTCACTGTTTAAACATTTCTTGCAGCTTCTTGGTGTGATATGCGAAATATCAGCTTTTTATCACCTTTCCCATCTGGAAAATAATTATAGATTAAGTGTATATCACTAGTTGTTTCAAAACAAGGTTTTAATTGTACAAGTAAATATTTAAGTAGAAAAGTAAAATGTTACTGACAAAAGTCTTCCATTGACCTACCTCTGTTTCACTGCAGGTTATAATAGTCATTGATTTTGTGTTCATATCTTTACAGATCTTTTTCTTTTTGCATTTATTTATTGGAAATGAGATTTGTGTGTGGATATTCATGATTAACTTTTAGAGTTTGGTGGAATCTTAGAGATTGCATAGTCCCCCTTCTCCATATCTTTCCCATTTTATAAGTGAGGAAATAAGCCTAAACGGTTAAGTGGCTTGCCCAATTTTTTAGAGCTGGTTAGTGACAGAACCAGGACTACAACCGAGATCTCTGGACTCCCAAGCCAGTATTCATCCTACTAAAGCAAATGATAGTCTAAAGAAAATACAAATTGTTAAGAGGAACAAAGCTAGTTTCTTAGTTTCATAATTTTTTTCTCTAAAGGTTTTTCTTTGATATTCTTGGCTTAAAAAAATTTCTCTTTCTGGTAGTTTTTTAAAAATCAAGATCAAAATTAATAGATGGAGCACTTTAAAGCATAATACGTTTGACTTTGTAATTAGCAGAGTTGAAAGTGATGAGAAGATCCTTTAATTTTCTTTGTGCCTGCAGGAAGGTGGGAGTCAATCATTTTGACAAGTCTTCTGAAAGGAACAGCTAGCAGGAGCTGCAACCTTTTTCCATTTGGTCTCGTGGCAAAGGCAGAGATCTCCAGCAGCTCTACACAGTATGGAAAGACAATTATTTATCTTCTTGTGTTCTTGGACTTTTTTTTAAATTTCAAAAGTAATATATTTTTTTAAGTGTAAACTATGAGTGTCCAAACATTTTACATAATATCTTTTTATTTTGTATGTTGTAGATATCATTCCACAATAATACATATATATCTATTGTGTTTAATTTATATAGCTGGAAAGTATTCCATAGCATGAACATACCATGATTTTGCCAAACAGTTCTTTTGGTGATGGACATTTATGTTGCCTTCAGTATTTGGCTACTTTGAATAATGCTGCTTTGAACATCCTTGTGTATATATATATATCCCTGTACATTTGTAAGAGGTACTTATAAGAGGATAAATTTCCAAAAGAAATTGCTGGGTCGAATGGTATTGCCAAATTATTCTGCTAATTACAAAATATTGTGCTGACTTACACTCTTACTGATAGTGTGTGAGAGTGCTTGTTTCTTCATATCCTCACCAACTCAGGTTATTATGTCATCTTAATTTTTACCGTTTTGGTAGGAAAAAAGTACTTCATTTTTCTAACATGTATTTTCATGATTCTGGTAATGTTAAATATCTTAAAATTATTTCTCATAAGTCACAGTGCAAAAAATTTGAAATATTAGGACACTACCCCATATACAGTGGATTGGAGTTGTTATAAAGGTATTTCCTATTCCTCAGTGAAACTGCCTCTTGTTTCTCTAGATATGACGTGCTCGTTAGTGCCCTCTGAACAGTCTTCTGGTACCTATCTCTTGCCTAAAGACAGTGCCCCATTTTCTTGGAGTTCCTTGGATGAGGATGGATTGGATGACTCCTTGCTGGATCTATCTGATGGAGAAGAAGATGATGGCCATTTCAGTTACACGGAGGAACAGATTGAGGAGCTCTTGAAGGATGATGACTCATTCCCATCAAATGAGCTCTCTTCTTGGGGAGGAGGGTCGTGTAAAGATGATGGCGGGCATGTTGAGAAGGAAGGGAGAGGGAGTCCAATTTTACTTGATACTTCCCAAGAGAAAAATTCATTGTACAGCTTGGCACCAGTAGCTGAGACCCCTGGCCCCTTCATACTACCTCAGCTAAGTACATCAGTTGGTCATGGACCAACTACTACTAAACCATTAAATAGACACTTTGCACTAGAAAAGAATCTTATAAAAGTAACTGTTGCACCATTTAATCCAACAGTTCCTGATGCTATGCTTGTTAAGGACAAGACTGATTCATGCAAAGATTCTGAAAAACCCTCCTCCCTTAGGGAAGAGATGAGAGAAGATGGTCTTATCCCAAATGAGAGCAAACTTTGCACTGAATCTGAAGGGATCAGCCCCCATAACTCTGCCTGGGATGGGCCCCCACTCCCTTCTCTTTCAAACAATAACTTCCAACAGACTGTCCCAGATAAAAATATACCTAACAGTAAGAAACGTACAACTGTATTCTCTCAGATCTCAGACCATTCAGAGACTCCTCCTAGTATGGGGTCATCTTGGAGAAAAGGTGGCTCCCGTAAATCAAGTTGTGAAATGAGGTTTCCGGTTGTTTCCAGTTTATCAAAGAAAGTAAGTACATTTTTTCAAGATGAAGAGAAAAATGAAATCATTTTTATTCAGAAGATGTATAGCAGAGTTCCCATATACCCCCTGTTCCCCACACATGCACAACCTCCCCTACAATGGACATCCTGCATCACAGTGATATATTTGTTACAATCTAGCAGAGGTTTGTATTTGGGCAAATTGGGGTTTGAATCCTGACCAGCACTGTGACCCTGGGCTAATTATTGATCCTCTCTGTTCCTCCACATTTCTTATCTATAATTTGGAGTAGATTTTCTCCTTTCTCTGGGTTTCAGCCTAAGTCTCCATCTTTGGTTGCAAATACTGTATTAGATTACAGCTAGCTCTGAGTCAGCCACTGCAGAACTAAAAAATCCTGGGCAACTTACCTAACCTTTTTGAGCCTGAATCCCTATCAGCAAAATGGGGATAATAAACCTTACTGCTTAGGGTTTCTTTCTTTTTTAAGATTATAGTTGCTATCTCATTTAAAGAACTACCATAGTACTTGGTACACAGTAGTGTTCAAGGATATGCCTCTGTAGCCTTTAGTTCAAAAATATTTCCATAAATAGTGTTGTTTTCAATTGTTTTCTTATAACTAAAAACCATCTCTCCTTTTGCATTCCTTCTGCTCTGAAAAAAAGCAGGATGTTCCTGACAAGGATTCTGCAAAGATTCTGGGCAAAGTCATTCCTGTTCAACAAACCAAAAGCAGGTAACAGTATAATTAAATATTCTGGTTTCTGTTGGTTCTCTTCAATTTTTTTCTTCTCCTTCCCAGTTTCCCCTTACTGTGGAGGAAAAAAAGCCCTGCACGGGAGTAAGCAAACTTGAAGTTCTGGCACTACCAACTGTGTGACCTTGTGCAAGTCAAAATAATCTGTCACCTCAGTTTCTATGTCAGTAAAATAAGGCTAAAGGTGCCTTCCGCTTTACAAGGTTATTTTGAAAGTAAAAAACGTAGTAGTGAAAGCACTGTATAAATGTAAGATTTCTTCTATGTAAGGGGAAGACTTGTCACATATATGATAGAAGGTGAGAATAGTATTAATAGAAATGTTGAAACATAACAGTAGAAAATCATTTAGTTATCTCTCCTAACTTGGATACAACTGTCTTGGGAAAAATTCTAGTAGGGGTTGCAGATTTGGGTCACCTTTTCAATTTATTCTCTTGTTGCCAGGAGATGGCAGTGTCTCTGCATGAGCCTTTTCAATTAAATGCACTAGAAAAGCTGTTTTTAGGTTGAATCAGATTGATTTCCTTACAGTGAGATTTTTTTTTTTGTCTTTTTCGTGACTGGTAAGGGGATCGCAACCCTTGGTGTGGTGTCGCCCGCACCGCGCTCAGCCAGTGAGCTCACCGGCCATTCCTATATAGGATCTGAACCGCGGTGGGAGCGTTGCTGCGCTCCCAGCGCCGCACTCTCCCGCTTGTGCCACGGGGTCGGCCCCTTACACTGAGATTTTAAAAAATGTTTGATTACACATTTATTATACATTATATTTATTCTTTGAAAATTTTAAATATTACAAATAAGGCTAAATTTCCCTTTGACTACCTCCCAGTCCGTTTTCCGTGTTTTTTTGTTTTGTCTATATAATTGAGGGAAACCTTGTAAATTGCTTACAATAGAAATTATACCAAAGAACACAAGTCAGTCTACTTGGAACAGTAATTAACTTACAATCTCAATATTCTCATTCACTGACTCTTTAGTATAGTGCAATCAGTATGAGCAAGGGTCAGAAATTGTTCTTGCCAGAGTCACCATTGCCCTAATTGCCAGACCTAGCTGGTTTTCAGTCTTTATCTCATTCATCTTTTCTGTGGCTCTGTGAAATTAGCTATTTCCTGACTAACGTTGAATTACTCAACAGATGCTTGCTTTCCTTAGGGACTGGTAATCTTCACCTTCCTATTCCCTGTTAACAAAATGTTATATCTATTTCTTTTCTTTCTCTCAACTCCATACATTTTTTTTTTGCCAGAGCTCATGTGAGGTTCAATTGTTGGGAGAATGGGGCATCAATAGCAGTATTTTTACCAAGTTGGTGTAAAAATGAAACAGGATCTGGATATGGTTTCCTACAATGACAGTTCAAAATCCGAGTAGTAATTTGAATTGTTTTTTGAAAAACGAACACAGATAGACACAGAGTCGGTGCCAGGTGCAGTTGGCAGGGTTAGAGGGTTGGGCTTTGCAGCTGCAGGCCTCACATCACACTGTAGCCAGGGCACTGAGGCCCAGGGATGTGGGCTCCAATGCCTGCTCTGTGGTCCTTGCTCCTTGAGGACTGGCCCTCTGGTACCCATGCCCTCTGGAGCAGTGGGCAGGAGCTGGGCCTGGCGAAGAAGGGGCTTTGGCCAGGAGGCCTGAGCAGCCGCCTGCACAGTGAACACAGTATGGATGTGATGGGCCTGGGCAACGCACCCCCAGAAGTCTGCCCTGGTCAACTCTGTATTTGATTTTAACTTCATATTATGTGACTTAACACTGTCTTCTGTTGCTGAAACTTAAAGAGAATTTTGACTTTGAAAGTTACTTTTAACCAGTCAGTAGTATATAACTTCTCTCTGCAAAGCACTGTACTCATGGACTGTTTTTCCTCCTTCTTGTTTGCTTTGTTCAAGGACTAATGTTCCAACGTTTTCACAATCAGATCTGGAACAACAGAAGCAAATTTATCTCAAGCATGTCATTGCTCATATAAAAGACCCAGAGGACTCTAACCAAGGTAACATGGTAACCAAAGAATGGCAAAGAAAACATGTGGTGGGACTTTCTCTTTCCAGTGTAATGTAGCTTAAACTGGGAGATTGTTTTGAATTTTCTTAAATTGGTAGGAAAGATAACCTCTTTACCCAAAGATTTTCACTTCAAGGGATTGCTTAACCAGATAACCTCCAAAGTTGTTTGGCTAACCAATACTATAAAGGGATCAAAGCAGACTCATACCAGAACATGAAGAGTACCTCTCCCATGGTTGAGAGCTGTAGCCCAGTACTGGCAATCTTTTGTCTGAAAAATATTATAAGTGGATGACCAGGTGCTGCCTACTGATCATTGGTTTTTAATTTGGAATTATTTATGTTCCCTGTTGCCTTCAGCATTTTAATGTAAAAAAACAGGCATTTCAAACACTATCCTGCATCTTGGTTTCTGAATAAAAGCTATTAAAAGGTTTGACTGCCTTCCAAATTAGAAGCTATTGCAAAGAGGCTAGATTCTTTCTCCAGCCCTCAGGCGACTGTAGTTCATGTTATCATTTGGCCTGAACAATTGGCTGATGGGAGAACTCCTAAAGGGAAACTTGTGGGCAGAACTGAAGGTGCAGAGGTTAGAGAGATTTTATACAAATAAAAGAGTTCCTTCTTATAAAGATCACTCCATATTCTGTAGCTTTAGCTTCTTTACCTATTCATTCAGCAAACTTTTCCCCAGTACTTTCAGTGGTGCTAGCTTTGAAGATTAGGGATTGGAAATGTAAAGAAGAGTAAGATAGGGTGTTGACTCTCTGGGAATTCATAGTTCAGAGAAGGAAAGATAATTACAACACAATATTGATTAGTGCTTTAATAGCATTACACATAAAGTGCAGTAGGAGCTGGGAAGGAGCTCTTGAGTATATGTTTGGAAAGAGTGAAAGATGAGGAGGAGGATGCCCTAGGTAGTTTTCGCAGAGAAGATAATTGGTTTAATTACTCTAAGATCTATTATAAATCACTAGGAAGGGTTTCAGGAGAATTTTTGGTCCTTCAGCAAGGATACTTCCGCTTCTCTTGACAAGTCCTGCATTATTTAGTAGTTTTTCTTATATGTTTTATAACGCTATCAGTGAAAGGTTTAGAACTCTGAGACTGATGTGAGAAGAATTTTTTATTCCAAGTCCTTTTATTTTTTATTCTGGATTTCATTAAGCACTCAAATATTACTCGTACTAATTTCTCAGCCTTCTGTTTGTGAAGTACCTTTGCTTGAACATTTTTAGGTCTGGTGGAAATAGAGATACTCTTCACTCCATGTCATTGGAGGGGCAGATTTAAAATAAGTTTGTCTCCATTCCAGCTCTATGGAAGAGGCCTGATCATTGCCCACAGAGGGAAACTCTGTGAGGTGACTTTCTTTTTTTTTATATCCTGGGCAGTTAACACTGATGATACACAGTTACATTTTCCTTTCTCATTTGGGGCATTTAAAAAAAATTTCCCAAGAAGAGCAAAAAGCCGTTGCTCACATAGCATCTTTTCCTATTTTCTTTCAGCAGTCGCTCTCCTGGTATTAACTCAACAATCTATATCCCATAAGGAACAGCTTGGAATAACTAATATGAGGGTACTTCAAAAAGTTTGTGGGAAAATAGAATTAAAAGATAATAGAAATCTTTTCATGAACTTTTTGAAGACCTCTCGTGTGCTGGAAAGGCAGCATACTTTAGTGGTTGGGAGAGTAAGGTCTAGTCTAGATATAACTTCTGGGTTCATATCCTGACACCACTGCTTACTGGCTGGGTGACCTTGAGCCATTAAAAACTCATTTGTAAGATGGGGATAGTAATGAGGCTTAGCTTATGTGAAAATTAAATTACATATGTAAGTACAGGTGTAATGCATAGAACAGTACCTAGCTCTTGTAACTAACATTTATTGAATACTTACTATCATTAGCATGAAAGTTTATGTTTTCATACTGAAGATTTTATATAAAATAGTGTGATATGTGGTGTTTGTTTTTAAATCTCAAAAAAAAAAGCCCTGGAGAATTAGAGGAAACAGCTTTGACAAAATGTTGGTAAATGAAATTGAGTGATGGGTAGGTGGAGTTCATTTTACTATTCTCTGCTTTTGTGTATATTTGAAAATTTCCGTAATAAAAGGTTGTTTTTTTAAAAAGTCCATCTTTTTGAGGATTCTTTTTTTGACATCTAATTATCGCAACATCAGTTACTCTAAAAATTTCACAGGCCTCTGGTACTTCCTTCTGCCTTCCAGAGTTCGAACCCAGTGTGATAATAAGTTTTCCTGTCATTTCCCTTTGCTCAGTATTCATACATCCAAAATCTTAAGATTTTATCTACCATATTGCAAGGGGGAAGGGAGTATATTCTTCATCTTTCCTTTATTTATATATGAGTTAGCAGCTGGAAGCAAAAGAGGGGAGCAGAATGCCTCTTATCTTCCTTTGTGAGATGTTTAGTGCTGGTTTACCTTGAAAAAGTTTTAACTCTTCAGGTTGTTGTTAGACACAGAAGTTTGTAGGGGCAGATTCAAATGTAGTTCTTGCCAGTTCAGTTTGAGTACTCTCCATTGGGTCAGTCATCTCCTTTTACTTTATCAATAATGTATCTATTATTGATATAGAATGTAACAAAGTAAATCGTCCTTCAACTTCGTTATTCTAATATAGGTATAATTTCTTTAGTTTAATTTAATGCCACATGGGTTTTTAAATAGCATTCACAAAATACCAACCACTTCCTTCCTGTCATCCCAGCTAATGGAAAACCTTATTATGGAATTATAGTTCTTAAGAGTAGAAAAGGACCATTTAAAATCTTCTCTTTAATCTCCTAACACATAAATCTGTCCTATGTGTCTTTGCCAAGTGATCATTCAGCCTTCGCTTAGAGTTCTAATAATGCAGAACTCATCACCTCATGAGGTAGGCCAATTATTCCTTAGAAAATTCTTAGAAAATTGTTGGAAAGTTATTCCTTACGTTGAACCAACTTGGCTTCCCTGTAATTTCTGGTGATAGTTCCTAGTTCTGCTCTCTAGGATCACAAAAAATAACTTTGCTTTCTCTTCCATTTTTTATTCCTTCAGATATTGGAAATAATGATCCTCTCTCCTACAAAGAAAAAAATTAAAATCACCTATAAATCCATTCTGCCACCTAGAAATAACAAAATGACACCTTTCCTATAAGGTAGAATATATACAGGAAAGCAGTTTGTAATCTGCTTTCTTTGTACTTAATATATTTTAAGGACCTTTCCATGTTAAATATTTCAAATTAAGATTTTTAATGATTACAAAGTTTTATATAATTTATTCCATCTTGGATAATTAGGTTGTGCCAGTTTTCATTAGTAATGCTGCAGTGAGCATTCTCATCAATAAATGTTTATGTACAACTCTTATTTCTATAGGACGAATGCCTAGAAGTGGAATTGCTGGGTAAAGTATGTAAACATTTTAAAAAATATTTTTACATGTTACCAGATTGTCCTGCCCCAAAAAATTGAATTAATTTTAATTGTTGCCAATAAATCCATTATTAATTAATTTAATTAATCCAAAATTAATTGAATTGATTTTTATTGCCAATTTGATAGGTAAATTTTAACATTTTTAATGATTAGTGAGGTTAAACATTTTTAATGTTTATTGGCAATTGAATTGTAATTTCTTAAAATCATCTAATATCTAGTCCATATTCTATTTTCCATAGTTGTCCCAAAAATGTCTTTTTGTAACTTTGTTCAAATAGCATCTAATCAAGGCTCACATTGTTATTGTTTCCTTAATCTCTTTTAGTTTAGGTCACTTGTTTTTTAGATTGTCTCACATTCTGAATTTTGTCTGATTGTGTCCTGTGTTGTTGTTTAATTTGTTTCTCCATTCCCTGTATTTCCTGTAAACTGGAAGTTGGGTCTAGAAGCAGGATTAGATTCAAATTAAGCATTTTTGTCAGGAATAATTCATAGGTGCAATCATGTATTCATCCTGTGTCAAATTAGGAGGCACATATGACACCTAATGACAGGTTGTTCCACTAATAGTGATACTAAATTTGTTAAGGTGTGGGCCGGCCCATGGCTCACTTGGGAGAGTGTGGTACTGATAACACCAAGGCCACGGGTTCGGATCCCATATAGGGATGGCCGGTTAGCTCACTGGTGAGCGTGGTGCTGACAACACCAAATCAAGGGTTAAGATCCCCTTACTGGTCATCTTTTAAAAAAAAAAAAAATTGTTAAGGTGTTTACTGACATGTCTTTCCATTGTAAGGTACATTTTCCCCTTTGTAATTAGTAAATCTCCTGTGGGGTGATGCTTTGGTACCATTCGAATATCCCGTTCCCCCACAACTAACTGTCCATTTAGTGGTTTGAGCATTCATTGATGATCCTTGCCTGAATGAGCTACTACATTAGGAGTTGCATAGAAAATGTTAATTTTCCTTTTTTTTTTTGTCCTTTTTGAGACCGGCCGCACCGCACTCAGCCAGTGAGCACTGTGAGCGCACCGGTCATCCCTATATGGGATCCGAACCCGTGGCCTTGGTGTTATCAGTACCACACTCTCCCAAGTGAGCCATGGGCCGGCCCACACCTTAACAAATTTAGTATCACTATTAGTGGAACAACCTGTCATTAGGTGTCATATGTGCCTCCTAATTTGACACAGGATGAATACATGATTGCACCTATGAATTATTCCTGACAAAAATGCTTAATTTGAATCTAATCCTGCTTCTAGACCCTGCGCCACGGGCTTGGCCCGAAAATGTTAATTTTCTAAATACATAATTTTTTTACAATTATTAGCTAGCATTCTTTTATAGAGGTTTTCTACTTTTTTTAGTATTACAATAACCTTATGGATTTTTAAAAATCAATGTGTTATAACCAATTATAGTTACTATTCTATTTTATGTTCAATTTGTCTCAAATTTGACCAATGGGACCTCTTTCAAGCTGGTTCTTTTTCCTTTTGACATGACCTTATTAATCTTTTTTAAAATTTACCATCTTCACCTTATTTTTGTTTTGCCATCTGGCCAGTATGGGGATCTGAACCCTTGACCTTGGTAGTATCAACACCACTCTCTAACCAAGTGAGCTAACCAGCCAGCCCCATTAACCATGTTTAACTGTATAGTTCAGTAGTGTTGCATATATTCACATTGTTGTGAAACAGATCTCTAGAACTTTTTCGTTTTGCAAATATGAAACTTTATACCCATTAAATAACAACTCCCTTTCTCCCCCTCCCCTAGTCCCTCATAACCACCATTCTACTTTTTGTTTTTATGAATTTGACTACTTTAGATACTTCTTTAGATACCTCATATAAGTAGAATCATACAGTATTTGTTTTTTATGACTGGCTTATTTCACTTAGCATAATGTCTTCAAGGTTCATTCATACTGGAGCTTACAATGGGATTTCCTTCCTTTTTAAGGCTAAATAATATTCCTTTGTATATGTATACCACATTTTGTTTATCCATTCATCCGTTGATGGACATTTGGGTCGCTTCCCAAATAGTGCTGCTATGAACATGGATCTACAAATACTTATTTCAGACTCTGTTTTTCAATATATCCAGAAGTGTCTTGCTGGATCATATATGGTAGTTGTATTTTAAATTCTTTGAGAAACCTCCATACTGTTTTCTACAACAGTTGCTCCATTTTACAATCCCACCAACAGTGCACAAGAGTTCAAATTTCTCCCCATCCGTGCCACAACGTGTTATTTCTGCTTTTTTTTTTTCCTTTTTGTCTTTTTTCGTGACCGGTAACGGGATCGCAACCCTTGGTGTCGTGCCCGCACCGCGCTCAACCAGTGAGCGGACCGGTCTCTATATGGGATCCGAACCCTCGGCGGGAGCGCCACCACACTCCCAAGCGCCGCACTCTACCGAGTGCGCCACCGGGCTGGCCCATTTCTGCTTTTTTGATAGTAACTGTCCTAGTTTGTGTTAAATCAGTAGTCATTGTTTGTGTTATAACTAAGTAAATATTGTTCACTACAAAACCAAGTGGTGTACTGTGGTTTCATTTTCTTTCTTGAATTGTTTGTCTTTCTGGAGTTGTTAATTGCTTTACTTTTTTAAAACTGCAAATGATGGGCCGGCCCGGTGGCGCACTGCTACAGTGCGCCGCTTGGGAGTGCGGTGGCGCTCCCGCCGAGGGTTCGGATCCCACATACAAACCGGTTCCCGCTCACTGGCTGAGCGAGGTGTGGGAGCAACACCGAGGTTGCGATCCCGTGGCCGGTCCCGGTCCGGTACGGGCGCGACACTGAGGGTTGCGATCCGTTGCCGGACACGAAAATAAAAAAAAGACAAAAAAAAAAAAAAAAAAAACTGCAAATGAATTTATCCTTAATTTTTTTACCAATGCAATTTATATTTTTTTCAGTGTTCTCCCTCTTCCCCTGTAAATGTTCAAACATACCCAGTAATCTATCAACTCCTTTTTAATTTTTTTCTGGAGATCTTCCTGAAGTTTCTGTTCCAATCTGTACTGCTTGTTCTCCAGCCCTGCTACAGAGCTATTATGCTAGGATTTCCCTTTGCTGCCCCTTCTGGGTTGAATCCTGTTTCCTGGATCCCATTTCTTCCTCTTTCTTGATCTTTGGTTTTAATAGAATACATCCTGTAGGAATTTCTAAGAGAGGATGCAGAGGAGATAAGTTTTTTGGATCCCTACATATCTGAAAATGTCTTTATTCTATAGTTTGGTATAGACTTCTAAATTGAAAATCATCTTTCCTCAGAATTTTGTTTTTTTTCTTTTTGGTGGCTGGCCATTATGGGGGTCCAAACCCTTGACCTTGGTGTTATAACACCACACTTCAACCAACTGAGCTAACTGGCCAGTGGCTTATTTTTTTTGTTATTTTGTTATTTTTAAATTTATTTTATTTATATATTTATTCCTCAAAATTTTGAAGGTATACATTCAGTGTTGCTGTTAAGAAGTCTGTTATCAGTTTAATTTTTATTCCTTTATATCTGACTTCTCTTTTCCTCTTTTTCTCTCTGGAAGTTCTTAGGGTCTTCTCTTTATCCATTGTATTTTAAAATTTTGTACTAATTATTGAGATATCTTGGTGCTGGTCTTTTTTTCCCCTTCCATTCCTTATAAAAGGTACTCAGTGGGCCTTTTAATCTGGGCATATATCTTTCAGTTCTGAGAGTTTCTTGCAGTTTTTTGGGTTTTTTTAGTTGATAATTATTTTCTCTCTGTATTATCTGTTTTTTCAAGAATTCCTAATAGATATTGAATCTTTAAGGATTGATCAAGTCTCTTATTTTTTTCTTTCCTTATTCTGTCTTTCTATTCTGCTTTTTGGGATATTTTCTCAACCTTTTCTTTCTATCCTTTTATTGACTTTTTTTTTGGCAGCTGACTAATACAGGGATCAGACCCCGGACCTTGGTGTTATCAGCACCACACTCTAACCAACTGAGCTAACCAGTCAGTTCTTGACTTCTTCATTTCTATATTTACATTTATGATTTCCAACAGTTATTTCCTGTCTTGTTTCTTTTTCATATCATGTTATTTTATGAATTAATTTCTTATATTCTCTGAAGATATTTTCCTTTTTGAATTATAATTGAAATACAATATACTGCATAGATTTTAAGTATATAGTTTGTTGAGTTTTGACATTTGTATGCACCCATGAAATTATCACCACCATAAAGATAATAAACATATCAGACCCAAATTTTCTTTGTGCACCTTTGTAATTCCTCTCTTCTGCCTTTCTCTGCCCCTCCAATCCCCAGGCAACCTAGTGACTGATACTCTGTCACTATAGTTTATGTAAATGGTATCTTACAGAATGTGCTCTCTATTTTGAGCGTGGCTTCTTTCTCTCAACATAATTATTTTTAAATTTATCCATGTTGGGCTGGCCCGGTGGCGCACTTGGTAGAGTGTGGCGCTTGGGAGCGTGGCGGCGCTCCCACCGAGGGTTCGGATCCCATATAGAGACCAGTCCGCTCACTGGTTGAGCGCGGTGCGGGCGTGACACCGAGGGTTGCGATCATGTTGCCAGTCGTGGTACGGGCGCGACACCGAGGGTTGCGATCCCGTTACCGGTCATGAAAAAAGACAAAAAGGAAAAAAAAAATTTATCCATGTTGTTGCACACATCAATAGTTTATTCCTTTTTATTGCTGAGTAGTATTCCATTATATAGATATATCACATTCATTTTTTATCTGTTCACCTATTGATAGACATTTGTGTTGTTTCCAATTTTTTACTATTACAGATAAAGCTGTTAGGAACATTTGTGTACACATCTTTGGATATGCTTTTGTTTGTTTACCATTTTAAAGTGTACAGTTCACTGGTATTAAGTACATTCATACTGTTGTGCATCCATCACCACCATCCATCTCAAGAACTTTTTCATCTTACAAATCTGAAATTATACCCATTAAATAATAACTTCCCATTCCCCTCTTCCCTCAGTCCCTAGCAATCACTATTCTACTTTCTGTCTTTATGAATTTGACTACTCTAGATACCTCACATAAGTAGAATCATACAGTATTTGTCTTTTTGTGACTTGCTTATTTCATTTAGCGTAATGTCCTCAAGGTTCATACATGTTGTAGCATGTGTCAAAATTTCTTTAATTTTTAAGGCTGAATAATATTCCAGTGTATATATGTGACACATTTTGCTTGTTCATTCATTCAGCAATGGACACTTGGGTTGCTTTGACCTTTTAGCTCTTGTGAATAATGTATATGGGTCTACAAATATCTCTTTGAGACCTTGCTTGCAAGTCTTATATAACCAGAAGTGGAGTTGCTGGATTGTATGGTAATTCTATTTTTAATCTTTTGAGGAACTGCCAAACTCTTTTTCACAGTGGTTGCATCATTTTACACTCCCATCAACAATGCACGAGGGTCCCAATTTCCCCACATCCTTGTCAAAATTTGTTATTTTATGTTTTTTTTTTTTTTTTAAAGATGACTGGTAAGGGGATCTTAACCCTTACTTGGTTTTGTCAGCACCACACTCTCCTGGGTGAGCGAACCGGCCATCCCTATATAGGGATCCGAACCCATGGCCTTGGTGTTACCAACACCACACTCTCCCAAGTGAGCCATGGGCCGGCCCTTATTTTCTGTTTTTTGATGGGAGCCATCCTAACAGGTGTAAAGTGGTCAATATTTTTCACTTTAGACATTCCAGTGAAAGTGTAATGATATCTCACTGTGTTTTTCATTTGCATTTTTCTAATGAGTAATAATGTTGAGTATCTCTTCAGGTGCTTATTTGCTATCTGTATATCTGCTTTGGTGAGATGTCTTTTGCCCATTTTGTAAACTGGGTTATTTATTTTTGAAATTGAGTTTTGAGAGTTTTTAAAATATATTCTGAATGCAAGTCCTTTGCCACATAAGTAATTTGCAGATATTTTCTCCCAGTCTATGGCTTGTCTTTTTATTCTCTTAACTGTCTTTCAAAGAACAAAAGTTCTTAGTTTTTTTTTTTTAAACACTTTTTTTTTTGTCTTTTTCGTGACCGGTAAGGGGATCGCAACCCTTGGTGTGGTGTCACCCACACCGCGCTCAGCCAGTGAGCGCACCGGCCATTCCTATATAGGATCCAAACCGGTGGTGGGAGCGTCACTGCGCTCCCAGCGCCGCACTCTCCCGAGTGTGCCACCGGCTCGGCCCCAAAAGTTCTTAGTTTTGGTGAAGTAAGTTTAATCAGGTTTTGTGGATTATGCTATCATGTCGTATCTAAGAAATCTTCGCCTAGCCCAAGGTCACAAAAATCTCCTGTGTTTTTCTTCTAGAAGTTTTGTAGCTGTAGGTGTTACTTTTAGATCTACGATCCATTTTGAATTGATTTTGTGTATGATGTAAGGTGTGGATCAAAGTGGGGTTTTTTTTTTGTGCAGATGGATATTCAGTTTTTTTAATCATTTGTTGAAACGACTATCCATTCTCCATTGCATTGCCTTTGTGTCCTTTGTCAAAAATCAGTTGTCTCTAGAAAAATCATATATCCAGAAAAAAAGACAAATATGTTCCATTGATCTTATTTTTAGTTGTTTTGGCTATTGCAGATTCTTTGCATTTTCTTTCTTTTTTTTTTTTTTAATAAGATGACCGGTAAGGGGATCTTAACCCTCGACTTGGTGTTGTCAGCACCACGCTCAGCCAGTGAGCAAACCGGCCATCTCTATATGGGATCTGAACCCGTGGCCTTGGTGTTATCAGCACCGCACTCTCCCGAGTGAGCCACAGGCCGGCCCGATTCTTTGCATTTTCATATGAATTTTAGAATCAGCTGATCAATTTCTTTTAAAAAAAGAAGCCTGCGGGGCCGGCCTGTGGCTCACTCGGTAGAGTGCGGTGCTGATAACGCCAAGGCCACGGGTTCGGATCCCATATAGGGATGGCCGGTTCGCTCACTGGGTGAGCGTGGTGCTGACAACACCAAGTCGAGGGTTAAGATCCCCTTACCGGTCATCTTTTAAAAAAAAAAAACAAAAACAAACAAAAAAAACAAACAAACAAAAAAAAAGAAGCCTGCTGGGATTTCGATTAGGATTGCACTATATAAATAAGAAATCTATATAAATCTATATAAAAAAGATAAAGTTGAGGGAATATTAACATCTTAATACTGAGTGTTTTGATCCATGAGCAGGATATATCTTAATTTATTTAATTCTTCTTTAATTATATCAGCAATATTTTATAGCTTTTAGTGTACAGTCTTGCACATCCTTTGTTAGAATTATTCCTGAGTATTTCATATTGTGATGCTTTTGTAAAAAGCACTTATCCTTTTTTTTTTTTTTTTGGCAGCTGGCTGGAACAGGGATTGAACCCTAGACTGTGGTGTTATCAGCACCTTGCTCTAGCCAACTTAGCTAACCAGCCAGCCCTAAAATTTCAACATCTGTTTATTGCTAGTATATAGAAGTTCAATTGATTTTTATATATTAGTCTTGTATTCTGTATTCTTCCTAAATTCACTTATTAGTTTTGGTAACTTTTGTGTAGATTCCATCAAGTTTTCTACATAGATGATCATGTTGTCAGCAAATAAAGATATTTTTACTTGTTCCTTTTCTTTTTTTTTTTTTCTTTTTGTCTTTTTTTACTGACCGGTAACGGGATCGCAACCCTCGGTGTTGCGCCCGCACCGCGCTCAGCCAGTGAGCGGGAACCAGTCTCCACATGGGATCCGAACCCTCGGCGGGAGCACCGCCGCGCTCCCAAGTGGCACACTCTCCAGTGCACCACCAGGCCGGCCCTTACTTGTTCCTTTTCAACTTGGATGGCTTTTATTTGCTTTTCTTGCCTTATTGCGCTGGCCAGAACCTCCACTACAGTGTTGAGTACAAGTATTGAAATCTTTATCTTGTTGATCTCAGGAGAGAAAGATTTAGTCTTTCACCATTAACTATTATGTTAGCTGTAGGTTTCTCTTGGATATCCTTCATCAGCTTTTGAATGTTCTATCCCAGTTATAGTTTGAGAATTTTCATTGGGAATGGATATTGGATTTTGTCAAATGCTTTTCCTGCATCTATTGAGATGATCATATAGTAGGGGTTTTTTAAAATTCTGTTAATATACAGAATTATATTATTTGATTTTTCCAGTGTTAATTCAATCTTGCATTCCTGGTCCTATGCATTTTCCGCTTGGTCTCCTTGTAATGTTGTTGGATTTGATTTGCTAAAATTTCATTAAGAATTCTTATATCTATGTTCATGAAAGATATTGATCTGTACTCTTCTCGTAATCTCTTTGTCTGGCTTTGGTATTGGAGTACTGTTGTCCTTACAGACTGAATTGGAAAGTCTCTCCTCTTCAATTTTCTGAAAGAATTTGTATAGAAGAATTGGTATCATCTTGGGTGACCTTTGGTAATTTGTGTCTTTCAAGGAATTTGTTTCATATATATTGTCAAATTTATTGGTATAAAGTTGGTAATATTCCCTTACTAGCCTTTTATTATCTGTAAAATCTGTCATGATGTTACCTTTCCCATTCTTGATATTGGTCATTTGTATCTTCTCTCGTCTAATCAGTCTGGCTAAAATTTTATGAACATTATTAATCTTCTTTTTTTTTTTTGTCTTTTGTCTTTTTCCGTGTCCGGCAACGGATCGCAACCCTCAGTGTTGCCCCCGTACCGGACCAGGGAACGGCAACGGGATCGCAAACCTTGGCGTTGCTCCCGCGCCTCGCTCAGCCAGTGAGTGGGAACCGGTCTGTATGTGGGATCCGAACCCTCGGGCGGGAGCGCCGCTGCGCTTCCCAAGTGGCGCACTATCCAGTGCGCCACCGGGCCGGCCCCTATTAATCTTCTTTTAAAAAAATCAGATTTTTTTTTTTTTTTTTTTGGTGGCTGACTGATACAGGGATCCGAACCCTTGACCTTGGTGTTAGCACCACGCTGTAACCAAGTGAGCTAACTGGCCAAACCCAGAAAAAAAAACAACTTTATTTCATTGATTTTTCCCTAAATTTCTGTTTTCTATTTCATTGGTTTCTATTCTGATACTTATTATTACCTTTCTTATGCTTACTTTGGATTTCATTTGCTCTTTTAAAAATTTCTTTAGACAGTTGCTAAGATCATTGATTTAAAACTTTTCTAATTTACTGAGGGAGGTTAGGAGCAAGAAGAGATAAACTCATGTAGTCAACCTACTATGTTTACTGGAAGTATGCCTTGACTTTTTTTAAAAATCAACTTTATTAAGGCATACTTTATATGAAATAAAATGCACCCATTTTAGGTGTACATTTTGACAAATGTATACACCTGTGATGTCACAACAATCGAAACTGATAGAACATTCACACCACCCCAAAAATTTCCTTTGGGCTCTATCCCAGTCAGTATGGTCCCTACCCTTACCCTAGCCCTGGGGAAGCACTGGTTTCTTTTTGATTACTGTAGATTAGATTTGTAAATGGAATCATGCAGTAAGTTCTCTTTTGCGTCTGGCTCCTTTTATTTGGGATAATGTTTTTGAGATTCATCCATGTTGTTGCTTGTATCGATAGTTCTTTACTTTTTTTTTTTTTTTTAACAGATGGCCGGTAAGGGGATCTTAACCCTTGACTTGGTGTTGTCAGCACCACGCTCAGCCAGTGAGCAAACCGGCCATCCCTATATGGGATCCGAACCCGTGGCCTTGGTGTCATCAGCACCACACTCTCCCGAGTGAGCTACGGGCCGGCCCAATAGTTCTTTACTTTTACTGCTGAATTTTCTTTTTATTAATATGCCTGAATTTTCTTTTTATTAATATGCATCCTTTTTATTAGATTAAACATATATGTTTAATCTAGCCACTTGTTGATGGACATTTGTGTTTCCAGTTTTGGGCTAATTATTAATAAAGCATTGATGAATATTCATATATGCGTTTTTGTGTGGACATGTATTTTCATTTCTCTAAGGTAAATAATTAGGAGTGGAGTTAGGAGTTACTGATTCATATAGTTTTTGTTTAACTTTACAAGAAACTGTTGAACTGTTTTCCAAAGTGATTATATAATTTTTGTGTTGTGTGTAAGGCAAAGGCTTAGGTTCATGGCTATTTAGTTGTTCTAATACCATTTGTTGAAAATATTATTCTTTCCATGTGTTTATTTCTGAATTCTATTCTGTTTTATTTATATTAATATATATATATATATATATATATATATATTAATATAAATAAAACAGAATAGAATTCAGAAATAAACACATGGAAAGAATAATATTTTCAACAAATGGTATTAGAACAACTAAATAGCCATGAACCTAAGCCTTTGCCTTACACACAACACAAAAATTATATAATCACTTTGGAAAACAGTTCAACAGTTTCTTGTAAAGTTAAACAAAAACTATATGAATCAGTAACTCCTATAGAATTTGGTCAGTCTTGAAGGAGTTTTTTTTGATCCTTTAGATTTCCATAATTAAAAAAAAAAAAAATCTTAGAATTAGCTTTTTTAAAAAAATCAGTCAGTCTGTTCAGAAATGCCTGCTGAGTATATCATTGGAATTGTGTTGAATCTATAAATCAGTTTGGGAAGAATTGACATTATAACAATATTGAGGCTTCCAATTCATGAACATTATATACTTCTCCATTTATTTATGTCTTTAATTTCTTTTAGCTATGTTTTATAGTTTTTATTGTATAGGTCTTATACATATTTTGTTAAATTCACTCATAAGTATTTTATGCTTTTTAATGTTATTTTAAATGGTTATTTAAAATTTTTTAATTTCCAGCTGGTCATTGCTAGCATATAGAAATACAATTGATGTTTACATTTTGATGTTATATTGTACAAACCATGCTAAATTTTCCTATAACTTTTGCTTACTTTTTATATAGATTCCTTAGAATTTGCTGTTAAATGGTAATATTATCTGCAAATAAAGCTAGTTTCTTTCTTTCCAATTTATAAGCCTTTTATTTGTTTTTCTTGCCTTACTACACTGGCTGGGACCTCTAGTATGTTAAGTATGATATTACCTTTAGGTTTATCATAGATACCCTTTATCAGGTTGAGGAAGTTGCCATTCTGTTTTAGTTTGGTGAGAATTTTTATCATGAATTAGTGGTGAATTTTGCCAGATGCATTTTCTGCACTTTTTTAGAAGGTAATATGGTATTTCTCTGTTATTCTGTATTATGGTGCATTATGTTTTTGATTTTTACCTATTAAGCCAACTTGTATTCCTGGGATAAACTCACTTGGTCTTTATTCGATTTGCTAATATGAGGGTACTTCAAAAAGTTGCTAATATGAGGGTACTTCAAAAAGTTGCTAATATGAGGGTACTTCAAAAATAGAATTAGAAGGTAATATGAATCTTTTCATGACTTTTTTTTTTTTTAAAGATGACCGGTAAGGGGATCTTAACCCTTGACTTGGTGTTTTCAGCACCACACTCACCCAGTGAGCTAACTGGCCATCTCTATATGGGATCCGAACCCATGGCCTTGGTGTTATCAGCACCACACTCTCCCGAGTGAGCCACAGGCCGGCCCTTTTCATGAACTTTTTGAAGTACCTTCACACTTTCTTTTAAGGGTTTTTGTTTCTTGTTCATGAAAAATATTAGTCTTTAGTTTTCCTGTAATGTTTTCTTGTAGTTTAAGTATCATGGTAATGCTGGTTTTGTAAAATGAATTGGAAAGTGTTTTCTTAGTTTATGTTAAGATTGGTATTATTTTTTTCTTAAGTGTTTGATAGAATTTGTCAATGAAGCCATCTGGGCCAGAAGTTTTCTTTTTGGCAAGGTTTTTAATTAAAGATATAATAGATATAGCACTTTTCAGTATTTATCTTCTTGAGTCCATTTTGATAATTTGTGTTTTTCAAGGAATTTGTCCATTTCATCTAAGTTGATGAATTTATTGGCACAAAATTGTTCATAATATTCCTTACTATTCCTTTAATTACTGTAGGATATGTAGTAATGTTTGCTGTTTCATTCCTAATATTGGTAATTTGTGTCTTTTCTTTTTCTTGAACAGTGTAGCTAGAGGTTTATCAACTTTATTAATTCTGTCTCTCTCCCCTCCAAGTAAGGTTTTAGTTTCATATTTCTATATTGTTTTTGGTCATTATGTTTTCTATTTCATTATTCTTTTCACTTTTTTATTGTTTGGTGGCTAGCCAGTACAAGGATCTGAACCCTTGACCTTGGTGTTGTAACACCACCCTCTAAACAACTGTCACTTATTTTTATTAATATCTTTTTTCTATTTACTTTGGCTTTAATTTACTCTTTTTTTTTTTTTTTTTGTCCTTTTTGAGACCGGCCGCACCGTGCTCAGCCAGTGAGCACACAGGCTATCCCTATATAGGATCCAAACCCGCGGCGGGAGCGCTGCTGTGCTCCCAGCGCCGCACTTTTAATGTGGAAGCTTGGATCATTGATTTAAGACCTATTTTCTATGAGCATTTAAAGCAACAGGTTTCCCTTTAAGCACTGCTTAGCTGCATCTCTCAAATTTTGGTATGTTATATTTTCATTTTCATTTGGTTAGAAGTAATTTCTAATTGTTCTTGAGATTTCTTCTTTGGCTTATGTATTATTTGTTTTATTATTTTTTCTGGATTTCACTTTTTATTTTGTATTTCTGAGTCTAAATATTACTGGGTCTTTTTAATGTAAATATACATATGCAAATGCATAAACCATATAACTTCTCAAGGTAATTCTAATACTCATTGGTTTTTTTTGTTTGTTTGTTTCCTGGTAATTAAAGTCAGTCTTCAGTTGCTCTGACCAATATTGTCCTCTTTCTACTTGTACTTAACAAATGCACTAGTCAGTTATATGCAAATCTTCAGGTCCTTTTCTTGAATTACCATTATATTTTATTTATATGGTAACTTTTGTATGTTTAAAATTATGGCCTCTGAGTTATTTAGAAGTGTGTTGTTTAAATTCCAAATATTTGGGGATTTTTTGATAGCTTCCTATTATTAATTTCTAGTTTAATTCTGTTGTGGTCAGAGTACTCTGTATGTAACTTACTTTATAGCCCAGCATGTTGTCTGTCTTGGTGAATGTTTCATGTGCTTTTGAAAAGAATGTACAGGAAAGCACTTCAAAAAATTCATGAAAAATAGAATTAAAAGATAATACGAATCCTTCCATGAACTTTTTGAAGACCCCTCATATTCTGAAGTTGGGTGGAAAGTTCTATAATAAGGTTTTGTTGGTTGATGGTGTTCAATTCTATATCCTTACAGATTTTTTTAATAAAGAGGAGTGTTCATATTTGTTTTTCCTTTCAGTTCTGTCAGTTTTTGCCTCATAGATTTTGAAACTCTGTTATTGGATGCATACATTTAGGAATATTATATATCCTCCTGATAAACAGAACCCTTTATCATTATGAACTGTCTCTTTTTACCCCTAGTTATATTCCTTGTTTTGGAGTCTACTTTGGTATTACTATAGTCATTCCAGCTTTCTTTTGACTGGCATTTGCATGATATGTTTTTTCATCCTTTTACTTTTAACCTATCCATGTCTTTATGTTTAAAGTAACATCTTGAAGATAGCATGTAGTCACATCTTCCTTTTTTCCAGTCTGTTTTTTAACTGGAGTGTTAGTCCATTCACATTTAGTGTACATCCAGTATGTTTGGGTTTAAATCTGCCATCTTGCTGCTTGTTTTCTGTTTGTTTGTTCTTTGTTTCTTCTTTCATCTTTTCCTGGCTCTTTTTATTTTTGAGTGTTTTTTAGTATTCCATTTTTATCTCCACTTGACTTACTACCTATACCTCTTTGGTTTTTGTTTTTTGGTTTTTTTTTTCCTTTTTGGTGGCTGGTCAGTAAGGGGATCCGAACCGATGACCATGGTGTTATAAAACCACACTTTAACCAACTGAGCTAACTGGCCAGCCTCCTTCTTTGTTGAATTTTAAGTCATTGTTCTAGGGTAGCAGTTCTTAAAGTTTTTGGTCTCAGGATGCATTTACACTTTTTATTTGGAAGCTGGCAAGTCCAGGGATATGAATCCTTGACCGTGGTGTTACAAGGTGGCTCTCTAACCAACTGAGCTAACCGGCCAGCCCTGTTTACACTTTTATTGAGGACCCGAAAGTGCTTTTGTTTGGTGGGTTTTATCCATCCATATTCAACCACATTAAAAGTTAGAACGGATAAATTGTTAACATATTTATTGATATTTTCTTTTCTTTTTTTTTTTCCCTTTTTGTCTTTTTTCGTGACCGGTAATGGGATCGCAACCCTCGGTGTCGCGCCCGCACCGCGCTCAACCAGTGAGCGGACCGGTCTCTATATGGGATCCGAACCCTCGGCGGGAGCGCCACCGCGCTCCCAAGCGCTGCACTCTACCGAGTGCACCACCGGGCCGGCCCCATATTTATTGATATTTTAAAATAACAATAAACCCACTGCATGTTAATATAAATAATATAGTTTTATTTAAAATAATTTTCTCAAACAAAAACAAATTTACAGAGAAGAATAACATTGTTTTATATTTTTACCAATCTCTTTCATGTCTGGCTTAATAGGAGACTTGTATTATCTTACATGATTCTGCATTCCATTTCATGTCATATTGCCTCCAGAAAACTCCACCATACACGTCTGAGAGAATGCAAGTGGAACAGACAAATAACATCTTAGTGTTGTTACGAAAATTATTTTGACCTTGTGAAGCCTTGAAAGGGGCTTGGGACTCCCAGGGATCCTTAGACACACTTTGAGAACTATTGCTCTATATTTTACAATATGCAGCTTTAACTTCTTGCAGTCTACCTTGAAATAATGTATTACTTAATATGTAAAGTAAGGCCCTGACAAGATACTTCCAAATCTCCCTTCTGTTTTTTTTGTGCTATTGTTTTCATTTTATATACATATATTATAAACCCTTTAATGTATTATTATTTTAAAATTTAAATAGTCTTTTTAATTTAAATTATCTTTTTTTGTTTGTTTTTGGGTTTTTTGGTGTTTTTGTTTTTTGGTGGCTGGTAGGTTCAGGGATCCAGACTCTTGACCTTGGTGGTGTAACACCATGCTCTAACTAACTGAGCTAACCTGCCAGCCCCACAGTCAATTATCTTTTAAAGACATTTTTTTAAATAAGGAAACTAGTCCTTTATATTTACTCTTAATTTCTAATGCCCTTGATTCCTTTCCATAGATCCAAGTTTCCATTTGTTTTTTTTTTGTTGTTTTTTCCTGATGGACTTCTTTTTTTTTTTTTTTTGTCTTTTTCCATGTCCAGCAACGGATCGCAACCCTCAGTGTTGCCCCCATACCGGATCGGGGACCGGCAACGGGATCGCAACCCTCGGTGTTGCTCCCGCGCCTCGCTCAGCCAGTGAGCGGGAACCGGTCTGTATGTGGGATCCGAACCCTCGGGCGGGAGCGCCGCCGCACTTCCCAAGCGGCGCACTATCCAGTGCGCCACCGGGCCGGCCCCCTGATGGACTTCTTTTAATGTTTCTTGTAGTGTGGGTCTACTGGTAAAGATGTCTCTCCGTTTTTGTTTATTTTTAGAGTATTTATTTTTCTCTTCATTTAAAAACCTTTTTATTTTGAGAAATTATAGACTCATACACTCATAAGAAGTTTCAGGGCTCACCTCAGTTGTTACCCTTCCCTCGGGAATTACAGTTTGAGTAGTCCGAAAGCAGTTGTTTCATATATTTTGCCCAGCTTCTAGTTGTTGACAACGGGAGATTAAATCCCCCATTTATCTTGGCTGGAAGTAGAAGTCTCTGCTTTGACTTTTTTTTTTTTTTTTTTTTTTTTTTTTTTTGTCTTTTTCCGTGTCCGGCAACGGATCGCAACCCTCAGTGTTGCCCCCGTACCGGACCGGGGACCGGCAACGGGATCGCAACCCTCGG